>NW_027453871.1:0-50000 GCF_040206685.1 Ascaphus truei | reverse complement strand
AACACATGTGTAACAGTCTCTACAGTCTCCCCGCTTGCGCACAGCTTCGGTACAGGTAGGGAGCCGGTATTGCTGTTCAGGACGTGCTGACAGGCGCATGCGCGAGCTGCCGTTTGCCTATTGGGTGATATGTCCTTACTCGCGAGTGTCCTTAAACCGGGGTATGCCTGTACACTTGTACAGGAAATCCTAAAGTTGATGTCCCTGGGGCAGCTGAGGGATTTTCACCCATTCAGTCCTGGAGGGTCCTGCGCCCCCCTCCTGCATTTCCTAATCATGTGTTCGCTCCTTAGGCCTCGGATATTTTATTTATTTATAAAATGTTTTACCAGGAAGGAAGCAATACTTGAAAATGAGGTAACTCTCAATGTATGTCCTGGGCACAGAGTTATGATGACAGATACATGGTTACAAATCCATAGTTACATTAAGTGAACAGGGTATACATTATATACAAGACATTGCATGCACAGTTAGAGATAATATATATTATAGGCGCATGTAACCGTTACAGACCAGATTAAAATGTGAGACAGCTTTAGTTTTGAAAGCACTTAGACTGGTAGCATCTGCAAGAGTCTCTGGTAGGTTGTTCCAGTTTTGGGGTGCATGGTAAGGCCGTGATTATACCCGAAGCGGCGGAGCGCAGAACGTTGTGCGCCACCAAAACAAATAAAAGTTTTCCTATGAGCGCACACTAAGAATGGGTGACCAACGAGGCGGCCAAGTGCGCAAATTTTCGAACAGATCCAAGAATTTTATTTTCTGAAGCGATGGCCGCGTCATGTGAGCGGTTCAGCCAATGAGAGTGAACCACTCACGTGACATCATGGCCTCGCCTCCCGATGCCTCCTGCCTGCAGTGCAAGTTTCGGGCAGCGCATCGCACTGAGGTAGCGCGCGTGTCCCGCCGCCGGTGGTATAATGAAGGCCTATGAGGAGGAACGGACGGATACTTTGTTGAACCTTAGGACCATGAGCAGTCTGTTGGAGTCTGATCTCAGATGATAAGTGCTACACGTGGTAGGGGTGAGGAGCTTGTTCAGATAGGTGGGTAGCTTGCCGAGAAAGTATTTGAAGGCAAGACAGGAAAGATGAACTTTGCGCCTAGACTCTAGTGATGACCAATCTAGTTCTTTGAGCATTTCGCAGTGATGTGTGTTGTCGTTGCATTGGAGGACAAAGCGACATTGAATTGTAGAGGGTATCAAGGTTGCTAAGGTGGGTTTGGGGTGCTGTGCCATATACTACAGTATGTCCCCATAGTCGATAATTTGCATTGGCTTCTGCTGTGTGATATAGTGCGTGTGCGACAGAGCACATAGCGTTGTGCGCGCCTGTCGCCTGAGCGATCTGTGGACTTTAGATCGCTCGTGACGGGGAGGCGTGGCCGTGACATCACTAGGCCTTCCCTAATGTCTCTCACGGGAGACCAGGAGATTTTACAATTATTTTTACCGGGATCATTCGCTAGGCAAACAAGGTGGTAAGAACAAAATGCAGTTTATTCGGGTAAACCCGCGTACAACACAATGAATACACAAAATACAGCTAAAAGCACACTTGCTGGGGGTGAAATCTAGGCTCTACTAGGTGCAGGGCGAATGCTTCGGTACGCTTAACCTGACCGGGATATACACCCGGGCTTTCTGGTCCTCTTTTTGGCTTCAGTTCCTAGCCGCGACCGCTACGTTCCAAATGAGAACTTGAACTTCACGTCTGACTTAGTCTCTGCAGGGCAGACTTTTCCTAGCTTCAAAACGAAGCCGGTTGCTCTGGTATTCGTGACAGCAACTTTGAAAAGTCCGCCCTAGCTTCATCGACACAAGTCACTAGATCGTCTGGTTCTCTGACTGGGGTTTTCTCCTTACATACCCTCCACTGTTCTATGTTCAGCATGGAGGAAGGAGCGACCAATTGGAGCATGGGAAACCCTGCCGCCAACCGATAAGAATAGGGGCTCGTCCTTTGACTGACGCCAGAGGAGGGGACGGGCTAAGCCGGCTTGGGATGACCCGTGGGCGGGACATACGGATTGACCAATGGGAAAACGCGCCGACATTTTGCTGCTTCCCCTAGTCAACCCCTTGTCACCTACTGGGCAGACTCCACTGAGTCTGGCAGATCAGAGTGTCCTCCCCGCAGGGGGTCTCTGTTCTCCGGACCCAGTACTAAGCCCTGCCCTGGCCACTTCACACCCCGACACCTCTCAACATCCCTTCTCCTCTCCGATGTCTATGCAGACTTCCCGGCACCTATATGGATGCCTGAGCTGGCTGAATAGACATTTATAGTAAAAGCACATGTAACGGTATTTCTGGCCCGGCCTGACTCACCCAATCTCACATTGGCCCCTGTGGTCTAACCGTTCCCCATTACAGTGTGATAGTGTCTGGTGGTGCACCTGTTGGCAACAGGACTCCTGAGTCTCCCGCATGATGGTGTGTGGGGAGGACCCGTCCAGACAGGCAGCTGAGGTAGTGTGCGGAGTCCTACCTAGTTCCAGTGCAGCGCCTCCACCTCATCAGGGTCCCTTCGGTCACTTGAGGATGGTCCTGACGAGGAACTCCTCTGTGGTGCTCCTCTCTGTACATTCACTCCACACATGTACACGAGAGGGTTTGTGATTAAGAGCATCTTTATTGGTTGAGGTGGGCTAACTGCCCCTCGCAGTAGTTTCTCTAGCCACTCATTGTCCCTCAGTGCTTCCCTTTGAAAGGTGTAATTCTCCTTTAATAGGGATTCCCAATCCCAGCCGGGATGTCTTTACCCTGTGCCAGGTCCCTGGACACAGTCTTCCTGTTCAGCTACTATAACATAACTCTCGCAGACTATTCAGAACTCCTACAGAACTCAGGACTCAGATAGAACTAACTATTAGACACAGTGCTGTGCCTTATGTACACTCTGGAAGCTGACACACCTCTGACATCACTAACCATGGAATCAGAGCATGTGACCACTCCCATCCATACACAGGGCACCCCACCAGGGTGTGAGGGCAAACCTCCATAATTACTGCTGGCATGCCCACAACTTACCAGGCCTTACTGTCAGCAGGAGAGATGACTGTAGCCATTTTACATGACCGCTACATTCTCCCCCTGGTGAATCCCATCGCCCTCGCTGGGACCTAAATTTAAATGCCTTCTTCCAGGAAGCACTGTAACACATAACACATAATTGTTAACCTCACAGATTGTCCATTATACAAAAAAAAATGACCACAGTGACATCTCGCCAAGCCCGCCCCGACCAGCAGCCACGAGCCCGCAAAATGCCTTAGTACCCCCTAATAATAGTGGCTCGGGTCAGGTTTCTTAACCTCTCTACCACCCATGTCCAGGACCGTGACATGATAGTGCCTAGGCAGTCCCCTCTCGGGCCTATAGGTCACCCTGTGTTTGTGTATATTCCTCCCTATACTCCACACTCGCATCAGGTGATCTATTCTGTCCTCTGCCCTCCTTCCAGTAACGTCACTCCCCTTATTGACTAGGTACATCTCGATGGTTTCCCTAAGCCACCTTTCCCTGTTCTCTTCTATCTCCTCCATGAGGGGTTCAGGGACATAAGGGTACTCCAACCCGTGGGAAGACTTGTATCGAGCCATTATTGCCCGTTCCGCTCTACTGATCCTAATTAGGTCAGCCCTACCTGCCCTCCCAGGTAGCACCCATGACAGGGGTTCGTCAGGATCCACAGGGTCTGACAGTGTATCGGGACCCATGGGCTCTATCTCCCTGTGCTCAATCTTATACCACCGTTCCTGCAGCTCTCTGTCTCGCTGTTCAGGGGTGAATTCTCCCTTGGCCCACCAAAAGTCAACTACATCCTCCCTTCTAATAAGGAATCGCGTACGATCCATCCAGGCCGCATAACCTTCAAAGAGGGGGGCCCACCAACGGTGTTCCTTGAACCTATGTGAATCCCCTGAGTCACTCTCTTCCGCATCCCCCCATGAGAATACCCCCGATGTCCGTGCTGACCGTGGTACGGACCACCGTGATGATCCCAGGGCCTTGTCCTCTGTTTTATTGGTCACAGGAGGCAACCACCGGCCTACCGCGGCCTTGCCTAATTCTCCCCCTCCACGAGAAATGCCCTCCGTAGCGCAACTGCGCTGTCGTTCACCAGTCCGTCTCTCCTCCCCCCCCAAAGGTATGTCCACAAGTTCCAGACTAGGCGGGGACCCCGGGGAACATGTGATGGGGGCAGGGGTTTTACCTAGGGCGTGGGGTTGGGCGTAGGGGCAAGATGGGATACGCCACGGGACTACGACCCGTTCCCGGCTGTCCATGGACTGCTCCAAGGAGGATAGCTCACCCTCATCCGTCTGCGGGTCTCCCATCCAGCTCTTGGGCCCTTGAGGTGATCGGGGACATTCACCCGATCGCCGAAGCGTTGCTGCATCTTTCCCGTCTATTCCGCCGTCGCCACCGGAAATGATGTCCTCACCGAAACCGGAAGCGCCGCCATCTTGGGTGGGACCCCCATGCGGGATCTCTTCCTCGATGACGACATCCGGAAGCTCCGCCGTCGTCTCCACCGGAAGTGGTATCTCCTCCGCACGTGCGTCTTGGGCCTGGCACGGCCTTGTTTCCGCTACACCGTCTACCGGAGCAAGGTAAGTGAGTGGCTTTCTCTTACCATTCCGCAGGGGTGTAGGCGTCTCTCGCCCGTCGCCACCATGTCCTGAGGCGGAGGGACTCCGTCTCTCGGCTCGCCGATCTGCGGGGGACGCCCTGCTTTCCAGGCTGCTACTCACACTACGGGGTGTCGTCCTCCCCGGTTCTGTCCTGGGCCTCGATTTCACCTCCGCTAGCTCGCGGAGATCCTCATCCGAGTATTCTGCCTTCCCCGACTTAGGGGTCACCGATCGGGGCGATAGTCTTTTCTCAGTGCGGTCGGGGAGTGACCCGACCGTCTCGGTTGCTGCTGACCCAGCCGATTTAATCGACTCCAGTCCCCTTTCTCCGGGACTTGCACGATTGATCCACAGTGCACCAGGGGACTCGGCGGAGCGCCTAGCCGTATCCCCCGGGGGGTCAGCAGATTGGATCGGAATGAACGTCGGCATTGGCCATAAGTATAGTGTCCCGCATTGTGGGCAGCGTGCCGCCGTGTTAACAATGCCTTCGGGCAGCCCGCATTGTAGGCAGAGCCCGACCACCGTCTCGGTGTTAGCCACCCTGACTACCAGTACCCCGCCGGGTACCGAGTAGGGCTGGGTGGATACCATAGTTCCCACAGTGGAGGAGCAGGCCATTCTTTTGGTAGGGACCACTTTCAGTATGGGTCTCTCCAGGTCAGTGGTTCCTCGCAACTGACCGGTAGAAGCTTCTGGGCCAGCCACTTCCTGCTTCGGCTCCTCCTTCCGCTGGCATAGCTGGAACCCGCCCCCAGGGGTTGCAATTATGGGCGGATCCCACAGGGGAATAGCATGCCCCTTAATTAAGGCCGCGCCTTTCTCAGTCCTGGTGGGCGCGGTCTGCGTTTTCGCGCCAATTTCCTCATCAGAGTGGGATTCTTGGGCCGCGGCTAGTTCCCGCCTTCTCCTGGCAGCTGCTTTTCGTGCAAAATATCCCTCCTTTTTGCACGTTACCTCCGCGGCCGGAACTACTTCTTGTAGTGGCGCCGTCTGGATATCAGTCCCTGGGCCCAGTGGGTGCATTCCCACAGGCCATAATTGAAAGTCACTCCCCCTGGTGGAAATCAGGGGAGGGTCCCATAGACTAAGCGGTTGACTCAGCACAGGGGCCGAGTGAGTCACTGTCCATGAAGGCGCAGTCGTAGCTTTCGCGCCATACCCCCCATCAGGGCGGGGCTCTGCTGTTCGCGCCATTCCCGGCCAGCTTTTTGCAAGTTCTGTATCAGCCATTTTCTCTGCGACTGGCCCATGCGGTCTCCCTAGCAAGCGGGAACCGCCATTTTGGGTGGCTTTTAAGCCCGAAATGTCAGTTTGTTTGCTCTTCTCGCTGGGTTCCCCCCCAGTTATCACAATGTCCTCACACTCTTCAAGGGTGGCCCCTCGGTGTCCCAGACAGGACAAAAACGGGGCAGCCACAGCCTTCGCTCCACTCCAGAGCAGATTAGTTAGAGACAGCTCAGCGACAGTTTGCTCTTCAGTGGGGCGCACGCCATGGGTGCCTTCCCCATCAGCCTCTGGTCGCCATTTTGGGCTCTCCGCACCACGCGGATCCTCCATTCCTTGGATTGTCACGCTCTCGTACCAATTATCATACATGGGGCTCCGCTCTGCGGGGCAGCCACCACACCAGTACAATAAAGATTGCTCAGATGCACCACCACATGTGTACCTGATCTAGGCTGGACTCATGTTGCACTACCTCAGGCTAGGCTCACTCTCTCAGTGTCTGCTGTAACTCCTTCCTCCCAGTCTGTGCTCCCTATGGTAAGTGTCTGGAATGGGCTAGAGTACTCTGGCTCTGCCATGCAGTACTTGGGGCGTCTACCTCTCTTGGTCAGCCTAGCGCAGACCCTCTCCAGGATTCCTGACCACGTTAACAGGCTATCCCTTCTGGCGTCCTACCAACTAGCACTACCTCAAAGTGACTCGGTCAGCTATAGCCCGGCTCCAGACCCCTCACTCCTTTCAGGCCCCTAGGTCGTCCCTGCGAACTGACAATACCCTGTCAGCCCCTGACCACCCCTAGGTCCGTCCCTACGCAGCACAGAGTGGCAGCAGACGCTCTCCCTGTTTCCCAGTGTGCCTAGCTAGAGCCTGTCCTGTTGACAGATCTGATCTCAGCAGCTCGCCTCCAAATGTAACGGTATTTCTGGCCCGGCCTGACCCACCCAATCTCACATTGGCCCCTGTGGTCTAACCGGTCCCCATTACAGTGTGATAGTGTCTGGTGGTGCACCTGTTGGCAACAGGACTCCTGAGTCTCCCGCATGATGGTGTGTGGGGAGGACCCATCCAGACAGGCAGCTGAGGTAGTGTGCGGAGTCCTACCTAGTTCCAGTGCAGCGCCTCCACCTCATCAGGGTCCCTTCGGTCACTTGGGGATGGTCCTGACGAGGAACTCCTCTGTGGTGCTCCTCTCTGTACATTCACTCCACACATGTACACGAGAGGGTTTGTGATTAAGAGCATCTTTATTGGTTGAGGTGGGCTAACTGCCCCTCGCAGTAGTTTCTCTAGCCACTCATTGTCCCTCAGTGCTTCCCTTTGAAAGGTGTAATTCTCCTTTAATAGGGATTCCCTATCCCAGCCGGGATGTCTTTACCCTGTGCCAGGTCCCTGGACACAGTCTTCCTGTTCAGCTATTATAACATAACTCTCGCAGACTATTCAGAACTCCTACAGAACTCAGGACTCAGATAGAACTAACTATTAGACACAGTGCTGTGCCTTATGTACACTCTGGAAGCTGACACACCTCTGACATCACTAACCATGGAATCAGAGCATGTGACCACTCCCATCCATACACAGGGCACCCCACCAGGGTGTGAGGGCAAACCTCCATAATTACTGCTGGCATGCCCACAACTTACCAGGCCTTACTGTCAGCAGGAGAGATGACTGTAGCCATTTTACATGACCGCTACACACAAATGAAATAAAACATACTTTAATACATAGGATAACTTGGGCAGACTCATAGCTGTAAGGGAAATAGGACTGGGATATCTGGGCTTGAAAATCAGGAGTCACTGGGCAGCCCTGGTGTAATTCAACCCACGTACTGGCAAATCATGCCTGCACGCCAGGGAGAATTAGGAGACTACTGATATCTTTGCCCCCCCAAACTCCTGCAAACAACATGATTGCATTTCTACCCAAATATCTCACCTAAAACTTACATATAGAACGTTTCATGAGTCTTAGGCTTAGGGAACATGAAAAGTGGAAACGAAGCAAAAGGAAAAAGCAGGCACTAATACTCCGGAAAGTAAAAAAAGGTTGAATGAAATCCAGGAGAGCGTGTGCCCATAAAGACTATTTTAATGGAAACCACAAAAAATATACAGCTACATTACGGGGTACACAAACCCCCACCAACGCGGCTCGAATTGCGTTGGTGGGGGTCTGTGTACCCCGTAATGTAGCTGTATTTTTTTTGTGGTTTCCATTAAAATAGTCTTTTTTTATGGGCACACGCTCTCCTGGATTTCATTCAACCTTTTTTTACTTTCCGGAGTATTAGTGCCTGCTTTTTCCTTTTGCTTCGTGTCAAATCATCCAGAAAAAACAGAAGCACACCCCCTACTGTGAAAGAAGAAAACTGGACAGCCAAAAGGACATTACCAACTCTAACTGTGAGTTATTTTATCACAAGCACATTCTCCATTCTGACATTATATGCTGGGACACTTTATTGTGTGGCCCCTTACTACAGTGCTCGTGGGGGCCCTAGCCCACTAGTCAGATTACAATGGAGCAGTGATTAATACATGATTGTTCTGTGTCCTATGGATTGGCTATCCCTTATCCATTATCCAGGGGGTTTTCATTTCGGGAATCATTATATACATTTATTGAACGTTACAATTTTTGTACTACATATTTTGAGGCTTTTTTTCAGAGCACCACACATTTTTTCCATTTTTCTATGAAAAGTGGAAAGGCCGGGGACACTTTAACGTTCACATGTTATAATGCCAGGCCCCTGGCTTATGGTGCCAGGTAGCTGCCAGGGGCCCACCGTTCCAGTGGTAACCTTTATTGTATAGCCTGGTTACCCCCTTTATCGTATAGCCTGGCACCCCCTTTGGAGGGAAGTATTATGGGAAATGGGGGGGTCCCAGAGTTGAAATGAATGCGGTTCAGCTTGGGGAGACCCTCTGCTTCAATCCTGTTTTTAAAAAAATTATTTTTTATAAAAAGCGTTTGACTTGCTCCTTCAGAATACTGATTTTCATGTTCGGTTAAAGCCTTACTTCACAAATGTAGTAAAGTGCTTTAAAACATTTTTTTGATTTCAACCTTCCCCAGCGATCTCATCTGTCTATCTAAACCTTGTGTCGCCCTGCTCCTTACTTCCCTTCTCCTTTCCCACTCAACCTGTCTTCACCAACCTACTAACACTTCTCTACCTCCTTTGATACATAACCTACCAAGTCCTACTTCACGTCCCCCTTCACTCCACTTCCAGTCACCACTCCCACTATCTAACTTGCACATTTCTATAGCTTTCTGATTTCCTCACTTCTCCACATTTATTCTTCTTTCTTTATAGCTCCCTACTTCCTCTCCTCCTTGCTCTCCCCTCTACCACTTCCTTACTACTTGCTGCATCCCTACCCCACTTTAAATTCAAGTCTACTTCCTTACTCCTTCTTATAGTATTGTCTCCTTAAATGTCTCCACTTCGGCTTATTTCCTCTCATCTACTTGCTTTTATCCTCTTACTAACTCCCTCTCTATCACTCACCCTGCCCTTACTCGCTTAATGGTTCTGCCGCTACGGTGCTATACTAATTCCCTTCCCGTATGTCTTTCTATTCTTCCCAGACTCAAAATTCAAAAAGCCCGCGTCGGGCCGGTGAGGTGACTAATCCAGGCCTGCGCGGGTCATCCGGCGCATTCTGGACGCCTTGATGGGCTTACGGCTGTCCTTGGTCTTGCTGGTGACGTCATCTGGTCGCGCCGGTGGGAGCTGGTTCCGCGCCACCTCCAAGATGGCGCCGCTCCTTCCGGGGCACAGCTGTGATGCGTATCCGGGGGGCGGCCATTTTGGAAGACGTCTCTCACCAGTGCGGAGGTGCGTGCGCCCGCTCCTGTTTCCCGCTCACCGCTCTCTTCCTGCTCCTGCGGTTCACTGTGGATTCCCGCCTTCTAGAGCTGCTTCGCCATCTTGTGTCGGGGGCCGCCATCATCAGAAAGGTAGGCCGCAAATTTTCTCACCAGGGATTCAGTTTCAGCGCAGGTTGCTTGATCACTGGACATCTGTAGTTGGGGTGTCGGGGATCACCGCTCTTTCACTCGGGGGTGAGTTTCTTTATTTGGTGACAGCTTCACCGTGGCCGGGGACCAGACCTCAAGTAGGGGGACGAGAACTGGAGGAGAAGCAAAGAAACACAGGTTGCTGAGGCCATGACACCGAGGGATTAGCCTGATACACTACAGGGGTGAACAAAGCCGGGACAGACTCTGGTTATGCATAGTATATGTTAGGTTTTATTCATTCAAGCTCAGGAAGAGCGAGGCAGGAGTGGGGGGGAGTGACCTGCTTCAAAAATCCGCATGGGCCACGCACTAGGGGGGAGGAGGGTGGATCTCCTGGGCCCTAGTGAAGTCCTTTGGGACTGGACGCGGTGGGTGAGTGAACTTCATCCCACGTTTCCTCCGGGCGGTTGGAGAGGAGTCCAGCTTCCCAAAGGCGGTGATCTCGTCAAGGAGGCGACGTCGCCGAGACGACGAGAATTCTACTGTCTTTTGTCTTGTCTAGTGTTTGTTGTGTCCCCCCAGGTGTACCCTCTTGTGTGCTCCCCCTTGTGTATTGCTGTAGGTGGTGAAGTGAGGTATTGCAGTTCGAGAAGAAGAGGAGGTCGGGATTCTGGTCCAGGTGCATCAATCAAGAACAGATATCGGCAGCAAAGTCATCTCATACTTTTAAATGAGTAAGGAACTCAGGCTAGTATCACATAACATTAAGGGGTTTAACAGCCCGGTTAAACGCAGAATCGCCTTCCGAGATTATAAGCGTAAAGGGGCAGAAATTCTGTTTCTGCAAGAAACACACTTCTCTCAAGACAACTACCCCAAATTCCTGGATAAGGACTACCCGACACACTTTTTGTCTTCCGCGAAAGTCAAAAAAAAAGGGGTGGCCATACTAATTCATAAAAGAATACCGTTCGTACCCGATAGGACTTTCAAAGATAAAGAGGGCAGATTCCTCATAGTAAGAGGTGCAATCCAAGGGTTCCCAATTACTCTAGCAACAATATATGCCCCTAATGAGACGGCCCCCGTTTTTTTCTCTACCTTCTTTGGGAAACTCAACAAAGTGGCCAGAGGTAATATCATTGTCGCTGGAGACTTGAACAGGGCACTACGGGAGGACCTTGACAGATGTTCATCCACTAATATTACACACAGATCTGACATACTAACAATTAAAAAAGGGTTACGTGACTGCCAACTACTCGACATCTGGAGGGAACAACACCAGAGACTGAGAGAATACACCTTCTACTCACACCCACATGACACATATAGCAGGATAGATTACTTCCTTGTATCCAACAGAATGGTCCCTGGGGTCTCTCGCACCGAGATCCATGATATTTCATGGTCAGACCATGCATCTATAGAGCTGCGGTGCACACTAATCCCACTAGACAGACCTAGAGCGAACTGGAAACTAAACGAAATCTTGCTGAAAATCCCAGCCCTACAGGTGGAAATTGGGGAAAAGCTCACACAATACTTCGAGGAGAATGAGGGGAGTGTGGCTACGCACTCCAGACTGTGGGAGGCCCATAAGGCTACCCTCAGGGGGGTCATTATGAATCTGGCCGCTAAACGGAAAAGAGAACGGGAGGGAAAAATTTTGAAGCTAGAGGAACAGCTAGCAGAGCTTTCCTCCCTCCACAAAAAAATAAGAATGCCCACACGTTAACTCAAATACTAGCCACTAAAACTAGTCTTAACCTCCTCCTCTCCGCCCAGGCCGAGAAGGAATTGACCTGGTCCAAGCGGAAATTTTATGAAAAAGCTAACAAGCCTGACACACTACTTGCCAATAAGCTAAAAAAACAAGCTTCCAAACTATCACATTCACGCAATTCGAAACCAAGATGGGGACCTTACCTCCATCCCAGCGAACATAGCAGGGGAATTCAAAAAGTATTACGAAATATTATACAATGGAGATAAGGTAACCCATAATCCGAAAACAAAGGAGGATTTACGGACCTTCTTAATAGAGGCACATTTACCCATTTTGAAGAGATGCGAAAGGGAGGCACTCCAGTCGGACTTCACGATGGAGGAACTCTCTGGGGTCATCAAAGCACTAAAACCGGCTAAAGCCCCAGGGCCAGATGGCTTTTCGAACTTATATTACAATAAATATTTAAAAATTCTAGCCCCCCACATGTTAAAGTTATTCAATGAAATCTTAGCAGGGGCCTCATTCCCAGCACAAATGCTCCAAGCCTCAATATCGGTGATCCATAAACCCGGAAAGGACCCGGCAGACTGTAAGAGCTACCGGCCCATTTCACTGATTAACTTGGACCTCAAAATATACTCTAAACTTATAGCCAACAGGGTGGGTAGTGTTCTTCCCGGGTTAATTCACACGGATCAAGTAGGGTTTATCGGAGGTAGACAAGCGGCAGATAACACCAGGAGAATTATTGACCTAATTGATCTGGCCCAAAAAGAAAAAATTCACTCCATGGTGTTAAGTCTGGACGCTGAAAAAGCCTTCGATAGAATAGATTGGCCCTACCTATCGGAAACACTGAGAGCATTTGGCTTTGAGGGACACCTCCTGCAGGCCATCCTGGCGTTGTATAAAAACCCAACAGCAAGAGTGAGATATCAAGGTTTCCCCTCAGAACAGTTTGAAATCAAAAGCGGAACACGTCAAGGATGCCCGCTGTCGCCACTACTGTTCGCCTTATGTATAGAGCCTTTGGCGGCACACATCAGAAATAACCCAGATATCTCTGGTATCCCTGTGGGAGACCAAATGCACAAAGCCGCTCTATATGCGGACGATGTCATTCTCACAATAGCCAAATCTCTCACATCTCTCCCAAATGTATTCAACATACTGGGCAAATTTAACCAAATTTCGGGATTTAAGATCAATCAGTCTAAATCAGAAGCCCTCAATATTAATCTACCAAAAGAAGTTGAAAAACTGATTGACCTCAATTTTCAGTTCAAATGGCAACCCTCCGCTATCAAATATTTAGGGGTTTATCTCACAAGGGAGTACAAAACTTTATATAAAGCAAATTTCCCCAAGATCATAAAGACGCTGGGGGAGGATCTCCGAACCTGGATGAAGGGGAGCATCTCATGGATTGGGAGGATACATAGCGTGAAAATGAATCTCCTCCCAAAGATGCTATATCTTTTCCAGAGTCTCCCTATCCCTTTGGTGCAGGCGGACATCCTCTCCCTCCAGTCAAAAATTATAAAATTTATTTGGAACGGGAAAAACCCAAGAATTGCTAAAGGAATATTAAAACGTCCCATTCATCCTGCGGAGGGTGAGCGGTGCCTTGCTTGCAGGCCTACTATAAAGCAGCCCAATTAGGGCAGATTTTCCAATGGCACACAGACCCAAGCCTACGGAGATGGGTTGAGTTGGAGAAGAGATGCTGTGCACCAATTGAAATCCGAAATTTAATCTGGCTACCCAGAGAAGGGGTACGCAAGATAAACAATCCGCTGCAGACCATGGTCAATTCATTATAAGTTTGGGAGGCCACGAAATTCAAATGTAATTTGACTACCAAAACATCATTAATGACACCAATAGTGGGCAACCCAGACTTCGCTCCGGACCTGAATAGCAAAAATTTCTTGATATGGACTCAGAAGGGCTTCTCCCGTCTAAAAGATCTGGAGGGCATAACGACCATACAAACATTTGACCAAATTAAATCCTCTAAGAATATCCCAAACAAATTTTTTAGGTACCTCCAGATCAGAGATTTCTACAATAAAACGCCAATTCGACCGGCGCGAACAAATTTTGAGCAGCTGTGTTCCAGAGATACGGACACAAGGGGACTCACATCTAGAATGTACAGGGAAGTGATCTGCCAGAAGTCGCCCATTGACAATAGACTGAGTTACATGAGACACTGGGAATCAGACCTAGGAGAGACTTTAGAGGACGACGAATGGGACAGAATTATACAGGCGGCGGCGAAAAGCTCAATCTGCACCACATTAAAGGAGAACGCATATAAAGTCCTTATGAGGTGGTATTACACTCCGACGCGCTTAGCGAAATTTGTAAAAGGCTACTCCCCTCTCTGCCCTAAACAGTGTGGGGAAGCAGCTGACCTCCGACATATGTTGTGGTCTTGCACTAAGGGGGCCCCTATTTGGGAACAAATCAGAGATTGGATTCAGCGGATTCTCGATTTGGAGATCCCCCTGGACCCGTGGCTGTTCCTATTGGGCATGCGGATCCAGGGTCTGTCAAATGCGTCGCATAAATTAATCGCGCATTTTGCTACAGCCACAAGATGTGAGATCGCAGCATTATGGAAACAGCAGGAGATACCAATTATCCCTAAGATCAAAAACAGAATTTGGCATGTCTGCCGGATGGAACAATTAACGAGTTTAGTTAATGACTCCGGCACAAATGTTCTAAAGGTCTGGGATCCATGGTTGACCCAGGTAGACATCCCAGGAGTGGACGCCACCTCAATCTTGCACTAATTAAACTAGGTGCGTTCTCCTTTAAGGGCAGATTAGACAACACGACTCAGCGACGCACAGTTAGCAGACCTTCATGTAGTCATAGAATAGGGAAAAACAAATAAAAGAAAGAAACCTCAGAAGAACCTGTCCCAGTTAAAACCCTTAGCTATTGCCTAAAAGGTTGAACAAGAGATATCTAAAAAACTGCACCAGAGCCTGGCAACCTACCACCTCCCTCCCACCCCTAACCTCTTTCCCTGTCCCCTTGTCAAGTTCGTCTGGTCTTGTTTGTAAAGTGTTAAGTGGATGTGTCTTCGAGGCGTCATTACATGTGTTTAACAAAACTGGAAATGTAATAATGGGCTGTGGAACATTGGCTGTATTTGTACTTTCCAATAAAAATTTAAAGTTGAAAAAAAAAACAAACATTTTTTTATATTGCATTGAGTAATGGAAACCCAGGACAGTGTTGGTGCTAGCTAGATATAAACACTCCAGACATGTACCAATCTTTAAACCCTTGGGTATTTAATGTTGGTACAGATAAGAAGCATATGGCTTACTCCAACCCGTTTACCCTGTGGTCAAAATATTAGTACAGCTCAACCCCGTTATAGCGCAATCTGCTATAGCGCGAATCCGCTTTTAATGCTGTCTGAGCGTGGCTCCCGATTTAAAAACATCTCCAAGGTTTTATTTTTATATAATATTCAATGCATTATTGCTAACAGACACACGCTGATACACATATATACACACACCCCTACACCATGCGGGAATTGAACCCATGATCTTTCATATGCTGGTGCAATTCTCTAGCTGCTACACCACAGTATTGGTGTGATGAATCTGACTCTATAAACAAACGTAACATCTACTGCACAGTGCAGTCCATGGGTGATCAGGGTTCAATTCCCGCATGTGTATTATATAAAATGTATTCACTGTTGGGCTGTCATTGATCAGAGAAGGGTCATGTGACCCTCCTGCGCTCAAAAGTCAGTCAAATTGAAAGCTTGGGAGAGCGTATGTAAGCACCTCGGAGCCTGATGAAGTGGAGAGAGCTGCAGATGCCGGGTAAGTCCTCGCAGAACCGTTCTTCCTGATTGCGCCGACCATTTCGCGATCCTGGTTATAACGTGCTCATTATGTGGACCAAGAGCACCGCGTTATAACGGGATTCAGCTGTATTAAGGGTTTCATATTTTTTTTTTTCATTTACAAACCTACTTTACATCCCTATCATTAAAAAATATATATATATATATATATATATACACACACACACACACACACACACACACACACACACACACACACACACACACACAGTTAGGTCCGGAAATAATTGGACACTGACAGAATTTTCATAATTTTGGCTCTGTACGCCACCACAATGGATTTGAAATGAAACAACTGAGATGCAATAGAAGTGTAGACTTTCAGCTTTAATTCAAGGGGTTGAACAAAAATATCGTATGAAACGTTTAGGAATTGCAACCATTTTCATACACAGTCCCCTTATTTCAGGGGCTCAAATGTAATTGGACAAATTAACACAATCATAAATAAAATGTTAATTTTTAATACTTTGTCGAGAATCCTTTGCAGGCAATGACTGAAGTCTGGAACGCATGGACATCACCAAACGCTGGGTTTCCTCCTTTGTGATGCTTTGCCAGGCCTTTACTGCAGCTGTCTTCAGTTGTTGTTTGTTCGTGAGTCTTTCTGCATTAAGTTTTGTCTTCAGCAAGTGAAATGCATGCTCGATCGGGTTGAGATCAGGTGATTGACTCGGCCATTGCAGAATATTTCACTTCTTTGCCTTAAAAACATCCTGGGTTTCTTTCGCAGTATGTTTTGGGTCATTGTCCATCTGTAAAGTGAAGCGCCGTCCAATCAACTTCACTGAATTTGGCTGAATCTGAGCAGACAATATATCCCTATACACTTCAGAATTCATCCGGCTGCTTCTGTCTTCGTTCACATCATCAAAAACCACTAGTGACCCAGTGCCATTGTAAACCATGCATGCCCATGCCATCACTGCCTCCACCGTGTTTTTCAGATGATGTGGTACACAGCAACTCTCTTTTTTAGATGTCCTCATTACACAGACTAATGGGGAGTTACATACTGATCTTTTTAGAAAGGATACATACAGAAATGCCATTTTAAGGGCAGATAACCATCATCCTCCTTCTCTTATTGATGCATTACCTTTTTCACAGAAAGTCCGGGTCTGCAAAATCACGAGCAGGAAGGATAATATTGAACCAGCTATTGGAGAACTACGTAGTAGATTCCTGGCTAGGGGATATCCTCCTGCTGTGTTAGACCGGGCACTGGATAAAGAGGTAAGTGCTACCAAAAATAAGAAGGAGGACAGGCTTGTATTTACCACTACGTACAGTCATAAGCGAAGCAGAGGAAAAGACCTCCTAGCCCGACGCTACAAGCCTGGTAGACAGCGTGTATCACGCGCAGGCTGTATTAACCCCCAGCACATCGGAGACCAACCATGTAGGAATAAGCACTGTAGCTGTGATGAATCCTTGATCACATTGAACGGGAAAACACTGGACACGATGGGCCCTTGGTCCCTCTAAGGATTCATTTTGCTGGGGGTTAATACAGCATGCGCGTGATACACGCTATCTACCAGGATTGTAACATTGGGCTGGGAGGTCTTTTCCTCTGCTTCGCATATTGCTGGTTTGGCCACGGCTGCTCAGCCTGGAATTAAGACTTTCATTATTGACATTATAAGAAGAGGCTTATACCCCGTGAATATGTATGTAATCACTTAATTGGTGATTTGAGAACTGGAGTGCTATCGTTATTTTTTTTTCTAACCATTTATTTATTTATTTTTTGTGGCATCTATTTATTCACATTTTTTCTTTCTGTGGAACATTTTTTTTTATTTCTCTGGAGTGAGTATTCGTGCTATTCCTATCCTGTGTGTTTTTTATTATGGAAGATTATGTAGAAGTGGAGGATGAGGAAGGGGTTACTGATACCTATGCCTTTAACTGTGGAGACACTCACCGTCAGAGGAGGGCAGAGTCAGTTTTTGATGAAGGTGCTAATTTCATCTGTGAAGAGCCTGCTGACTTAATTACCCACTTCCTTACATTGGAAAAACTGTTATCACAGGACATTAGGTATTGGTGGGACATTACCACTCTTGAGAACTATGCTAGAGTTAAAAGGATTCCGTGAGGCTTACGCTTGAAAAAGGTACCGTCCTTTGGCTTTATTAATAAAGATTTTGAGAATGACTGGAAAGCCATATTAGATCATTGCTCATTTAAGCTAATCAAATTGATCATTAAGTATAAGCTAAATTAAAAAAAAGAAAGTGAGAGCCAATGTGAAAGTCCTACAGGATAAATTGAAAGGTTGCAGAAAAATGGAGAATTTTATTAAATATGACCAAACACTTTTAAGCAACGTGGGTGCTATGGAAAAGTCTCTAATGATTAAGAAACAACAAAAGTTTGATAGGGACAAGATAGACTATGAGAAGCAGCAAGTTTATATATGGCAACGCTACACTACAAACGCACAAAAGTCACAACCAAAATCTGGTTCTAAATATCAGAATAATAAAAAACAAGGTGACTCCAAGAACCCGAATAAATCCATCCTAAAACGCCATGGAAACGCTTCCAGTTTTGAGTCAGATGGTTCTGACTATGAGAGTCGTTCACTAGGCGTTTCCTTTTGTGATGATGATGATAATTGGCGAGTTAGATCTACCTCCCCTGAAACCGACTCTTCACAAAAATCTGTTATGATGCCCTCTCGGAAAGAAGATAAACCTTCATACTCCTTGTTTCAAAAGGAGTCAAAAAACGAAAGAGGACAAGGAGATCATCAAAGAAGAGAAGGGGGGAGGGGGATCCGGGGGATCGAGCAAAAGAAAGAAATATGCATAGGAGAAGTTGTGGATAATGTTATCAACATTTCACATAAGACTCTTACAGATGACCAGATTGCGGTTCTAAATAGAGGTTTAAATTTTGCCCCATACCAAGATTTTAATTTATTCAATACCATCATTGATCTCCAAAAATTAATTCGCAAATTGTCTCTTAAAAAATATTTTAATAGAAAAAAGGGACAACAGAGGTTCCACTATATTCCACTGATAGAGGTCTAGCTGAGAATGTTGATGGTATTGATGTTTCAATGGAGAATTTGGATTTGCATTCATTTCGTGAACAATGTGCTTTATCAGATCTTACAGATCTTTATGATGAACAAAATCAGGATTTGGAGCCTGAGATCCCTTCCTCATTCAGCTTCTTTGGGCAATTACACTTAGGTCTTAAGAAGAAATCAACCTTTTGCCCTCATATTTTTAACAATCATAATATTAAGACCTTTGAGAAGCTGGTTGAGAGGGATCTCAGGTTATTGGCTAGGGGTATTGTACCCCGGGGGGTTCCCTCTTTAAATAAAACGAATCTGTCAGATATTGACTTCAAGGAGATGATTGCCCTCAGGGAAGATAGGTCTATTACAATCAAAAAGGCTGATAAGGGAGGGGCCATTGTGGTGCCCTCTTCTTCAGATTATCAGGCAGAGGCACTTAGATTACTTGAGGATGTTGAATCTTATACAAAATTGACATGATCCCACATGTGAGTTTTTACACCTTTTGAAAGAGATTCTTGAAGAAGGAAAGGCCCTATTTGTACTTAACACAAAGGAATATGAGTTTCTCTACAATGCCTCACCTATTGTGCCCATCTTCCACCATCTCCCAAAGATCCATAAGTCACTTGTCCGCCCTCCTGGGCGGCCCATTGTGGCCAGTATTGGATCTTTGGGAGATGGGTTATCACGCTACATTGATGGTTTTTTACAGCCACTGGTAAAAAATCTGCCTTCTTTTCTGAGAGATTCTATGGATCTTTTATCCGCTATAAAAAATGTTATGATAGAAAAAATTAAACTAAACATATACTAAGCGCTTAACCTATTAGCCTAACTTAACAATACACGATAATGATGGATAAGTGCTCTAAATGTTGGAATTCCCTTACAAAGATACAACAATAAACTAGTGAATTCTACAGACTAATATAACAAACTGAGAAGACGGCTGCCTAAGGATTGAAAAACCACAAACCTATCCACAAGGTAAGTACAACAATAGCTTAAAAACAAAAATAAAACAAACAATGAAAGAAAACAGAAATAGTCCTTGGCGCACTATCTGGTATATAAACCTGCAGAAAAATGAAGTCCAAAGATCTTGGTAGTGAGGATTGTTGGTCCGGAATCCAATCGTACTCAAAGTCCTCTGAGGTGGTGGAATCAGATTTGTGCGAATGATGCTTTAATGCATGCCAGACCAATATGATTGGGTTCAAAGCAGGATCTTAATGAATGTTGCAGATGTGTTTTGGGGTCAATGTCTTGGAAGGACTGGTGACCACTCCAGATGTGAAGTATTCAGAAATGTTACGTTCTTCCCTCTGAGCAATAATGACCTTCTGTATGTAGACTCTCTAATATGAGGAAAAAGCCTTAATGGACTGGTCATGCACAGCTGCATCTAAAGACTTAGTAAACAATTATTTGGAAGTCTGACTCCTCCTCCCTGTCAGACTTCCAAATAATTGTTTACTAAGTCTTTAGATGCAGCTGTGCATGACCAGTCCATTAAGGCTTTTTCCTCATATTAGAGAGTCTACATACAGAAGGTCATTATTGCTCAGAGGGAAGAACGTAACATTTCTGAATACTTCACATCTGGAGTGGTCACCAGTCCTTCCAAGACATTGACCCCAAAACACATCTGCAACATTCATTAACATCCAGCTTTGAACCCAATCATATTGGTCTGGCATGCATTAAAGCATCATTCGCACAAATCTGATTCCACCACCTCAGAGGACTTTGAGTACGATTGGATTCCGGACCAACAATCCTCACTACCAAGATCTTTGGACTTCATTTTTCTGTCAGGTTTATATACCAGATAGTGCGCCAAGGACTATTTCTGTTTTCTTTCGTTATTTATTTTATTTTTGTTTTTAAGATATAAAAAATGTTAGTTGGAAAAAGACTTTTAGATGGGTGACATTGGACGTGATGTCACTTTACTCAATCATAGATCACGAGCAAGGGATTCGAGCAGTGGAATTTTTTCTTGATGCTTCTACATTGTCCATTTCATTACGTGCCTTTCTTTTGGATTCTATTATGTTTCTGCTCACCCATAATTATTTTTCTTTTGATGCACAATTTTATCTTCAGACACGGGGTACTGCTATGGGGACGTCATTTGCCCCCTCTTATGCTAATTTGTTTGTGGGTCTTTGGGAATCCACACACATTTTCGGTGCTGATAATTCTTTTCGTCATCAGATTATTTTCTATAAACGGTATATTGACGATTTGATTATGATTTGGGATGGGGATTTATTATCACTGCATGCCTTTATTCATACACTTAATACTAATTCTTTAAATCTTAAATTTACTTATGAAGAACACATGAATCACATCAATTATTTAGACATTACTTTATTTATTGACACGACAGGCACTATTCAAACGGACATTTTTAGAAAGCCTCATTCACGTAATACTTTATTGGAAGCAGACAGCAGTCATTCTAAATCATTCATTCGAAGTATACCCAAGGCTGAATTCCTTCGACTAAGACGGCTTTGTTCAAATGACGATTTATTTGAGCATCAAGCAGAGGAATTAAAAACTCGATTTGCTCAAAGAAAATATAATCACACTGATATTGAAGCAGCATATCTGTGTGTCAAATCTACAAACAGGATCGATTTGTTATCGAACTCGTCTGTGAAGTTCAAGAAGAAACATGAATTGGATCGAGTGACGTCTGCTCTATTTGTCACCCAGTTTAGTCGCCAGGCTGAACAGATTCGTTCTATCATTTATAAACATTGGGGGACCCTCACTCTTGATAAGGACCTACATAGTTCAGTTAACCAGGGTCCAGCCATTACTTTTAGGAAATCCAAATCCTTATCTGACTATCTTTCTCCAAGATTGTTTGACTCTAAGAAGTCTAACAAATCTGTTTAAAATAAAAGGTTTTTTTTAATGTGGAAAATGTTGCGTTTGCTGCTATGCGAAACCAATTAAGTCTATTAAGACTATTTATTCTAAAAAGAACTATAGGATCCCATCCTTTATTAATTGTGACTCACAATTTGTCATATACTTTCTTACCTGTGGCTGTGGCCAAGGGTACGTGGGCTGCACTATACGCCCTGTTAAAAACAGAATCATGGAGCATATACGTTCCATTAAAAGAAAAGATTTCATGTTACCAGTTTCAAAACATTTTACTGACTGTCCTTCAGGAGGTCTATCAAATGTTCATTTTTCTGCTGTAGAACTGGTGCCCATGCCCATGAGAGGGGGTGATAGATTAAAGCTCCTCAACCAGCGGGAGATGTTTTGGATCCATTCTTTGGATACATTATCCCCTGCAGGAATTAATACAGAATGGGATCTAGAAAAGGTGAAGGGAAACACAAAATGGATGTGCCCCCTAAAAGAATTCACTTAAATGCACACCATAACAGTGTAAAAATTAACTTTTAATAAATTTACTTAAAACATATATTACCAAAGTAATGTGTAATGTGAATTAAAAATATATTAAATCAACGCTATCAGGCAACCTTGTCGTCAGTTATAAGTTCATACTATCCCATTTAACCACTTAATAATGGTGGGATATGGAGGACACAGATTGCTAGGAGTCAGGGTGTTAACCCCTCTGGAGCAACGGTGAGACCCAATAATGGAAGTGTATAGATGTACACAAGTGAGTGGCCAATGGGTTAAATGTCCAGCTACCTTGCTAGATCAGCCAGCACTGCGCACTATAATGGAGACTTTAGTGTGTTAAAATAAGAGTGCTAGAGTGATAAAGCTGGCAAATGCAGTGATAATGGTAGTACATACACTGCTTGTCCGGGATGGGAAGGGAGCGAAGATAGCAGGGATACACCATGAAAAATAAAAAATAAATGCATACAATAGTGTAATAAGTTCTTTTCAATCTGGATAAAACATGTATGTCTTGGCTCTATAGCAATGCCTACTTACAGCAGGTCAAAAGGTAAAAAGCATTGATCTACACAGCAGGTAGAAAGGTGTCAGGATCTTCAGGAACAACAGCCCAGGTTTACAGCATAAGAAATCAGCACCTCAGCTCAGACGTCAGTAGATGTGAGTGGATCAGAGACATGCAAAAGAAAGGCAGACCATAGTGTCGATCGTGCATAAAATTTATATAAACAAACAACAAATTTTAGGAATTGTACTCACATTGTGTACATAATCATAGTTCACATAAGGCTTTACTTGAGGCAAATGGAGTGCTGGTTCAGTGTGGAGCAGCTCACCGGGGATCTTCTCCTTAGACTCACAACAGACCGGGTGGGAGATGGCGTCTGACGTCACATCCGCTGTTGGGGTGACGGCATCCGGTCTTGGAGGCAAACGGTGGGGGAACTCAGCAACTCTGAAGCCTTCAGTAGAAAGAGCAGCTGCAGCAATGAAAGTGGCTCTACGCGTTTCGTCGTACTAGACAACTTCCTCAGGAGCATTCATTGAGGAGAAGATCCCCGGTGAGCTGCTCCACACTGAACCAGCACTCCATTTGCCTCAAGTAAAGCCTTATGTGAACTATGATTATGTACACAATGTGAGTACAATTCCTAAAATTTGTTGTTTGTTTATATAAATTTTATGCACGATCGACACTATGGTCTGCCTTTCTTTTGCATGTCTCTGATCCACTCACATCTACTGACGTCTGAGCTGAGGTGCTGATTTCTTATGCTGTAAACCTGGGCTGTTGTTCCTGAAGATCCTGACACCTTTCTACCTGCTGTGTAGATCAATGCTTTTTACCTTTTGACCTGCTGTAAGTAGGCATTGCTATAGAGCCAAGACATACATGTTTTATCCAGATTGAAAAGAACTTATTACACTATTGTATGCATTTATTTTTTATTTTTCATGGTGTATCCCTGCTATCTTCGCTCCCTTCCCATCCCGGACAAGCTACTATTGAAAGGAATCTGTACACATTCCTGGAAGGTTGAGAATTTGATCAGTGATCACCTTGACACATTTTATTTTGAATTTTAATTTTGTGCACTATTTTATCACAGATTGGGTGTGGTTAGCGCCGGTAACAAATCACTTTAAGTTCACTTAGTACATACACTGCAGCATAGACCTGCCAGACACGGCAGTGCTGTGCAAGGAAAGCAGGCACACTCACTATAAAATTAAAGGATTAAATAAATAACTAACTAATGGGATCAACACAGTTAGAGCCAGGAGACTGCTGACACTACATTAAAACAGCTCCAAGTAGGAGACTGACAACATTGCGCGTCCAACGCGCGTTTCCCTCCAGCAAAGGAGCTTCTTCAGGGACAAATTTTAAATCTAAAACATTTTTCATGAACATTTTGTATGAGTATTCTTGCTATGCTTCCGTCTCACGATGATAATAATGATTGTCTGTTTATTAAGTTATTTATTATTGTCATTTTTTTCTGCTTTCTAGTGATCAAATAAGATATATATTTATTAATGAATTCAATTGTCCTACATTTTCTTTTGGCATCTATTCTTCTTTATTATTTATTATTTGTTTTCCTTTTTCTAACTATATATTTACTTTTTTCTAGAATAATATTGTGTTTTACATATGTCCTTTAAACCATATCTATTGTGTCTAGGAGTTTGATGATATACCATTCATATGCCATCTTATGATATTAAAATTAACAAATCAATGGGTTAAATATACATTGAATATTCACTATAGATTTGGACATGTGTATGTTTATGTTTCCACAGTTGATATATATGTGTTATTGATATTTCTTTTGTATGTGATTGGTCTTTTTTATTAATTTTTTACCTGTTTATTCCCTCTATGTGGATCTCTTCCCTCTGAGCATTACGCCCCTTTCCTGTGTTTCATTTCACAGGGAATTTGTGTCCTGGGGGTTTGTGTTTACCTGGACACAGGTGGGCGGTGCTTTTGAGGGTGTAAACCATATAAGAGTTTGATTAAGACCAGTGAAACTACTCTTTGATAAAGCGCACCATGCGAGAGGTTTCTCTTTTTAATTAGTTATGTCCCAATAAATAATTTGTTATTTTTTCTATTAGCCTCCAGTTCTCGTTTTTTCATAGTTGTGATCCAAGTCTTTTCCTTCCTGCTTACTACGTACAGTCAAGCTGGTGGTTTTATTAAATCTACCAGTCTTAAACACTGGCATATTCTGCAAAATGATGATATATTATCTGAAAGTTGCTGTGTACCACCAATGGTGGCATTCAAAAGAGGGAGGAATCTGGCGGATAGCCTGATACCTGCAGATAATGAGGGTAACTACAGAACTCCTCATTTTCTGGAGGGTGGCAGACCGGGTAACTTTAGATGCATGAGCTGCTCGGTCTGTAACAGTCTGACTACCGGTAGTCAATTCAGTCACCCCCCAAAGCGGGAGAATCATAAAAATTAAAAATAGACGCCCCACAGCGTGTGCTCCGCTGCTACAGAGACTGGAACAGTGAAAGACATTATTGCTTGGCACGGCGAATTGGCTGTACTGCTGTTCAGCTGAACTGGAGACCTCCTAAGTACTACTGTACCTTGAGGCTGAGGGCTGTACTAACAGCTAACCGATTGGAAGACCACCCAGGCCCTACCCCCGAGGCTGAGGGATTGAGAAGGAGAGAGCCACGACATCTCTATTGGCGTCCGTTGGTGCTTGGGTAACATTAACCCTGAAATGATTGTTTTTTCTATCTAAATGTACGCTTAATACTCACCTTTATTTTGTGGTTACTAATATAATTTTTAATGCACTATGAGCGTTGTGCGCTGTGTTTTTTTGTATTTCTGTTTGCTATTAGGGGGTATTTGAGCCATCCCTGGTGCCACAGCTGCAGACGTTCCATATACTCTACGTGTTTAAAGGTCACCTCTTTTTGTACATCACTATATCACCTCACTTTTATTGATTGTAGTAGCGCACTATATCTTTTCACATTTTCTCACTCCAGATAGGGAGACTTTCTTATTGAGACGTGAAGCATTCTGGATACATGCTTTAAATACCAGCAACGGTATGGGTCTTAATGAGCAACAGAATTTAAAATGCTTCCTTAATAGAAGGTAATTTTTTGTCTTTCTACAGGCATATTTGATCTTGCACCATCCATGGACTCTGCACTTACCTATTGGGAAAATTATCCTTTTTGTGTGGTTTTTTTCCCTTCCCTCCCTCCCCCTTCTCTCCCCCCCCCCCTGGCTGTGTGTACCCATTTCTGACTAGGTATACACACTAGTATATTCTAAATACTGATGTACTGCATATTCTTATGTGGCATTTCACGGTAACTTTGCAGGATTATACTGATGTCATCAGCAGTATACAGTCACATGTTTTTAATAGTATATTGCTGTATTAGTTTTGTGCACATATGCTTTATGAATATTTTGGTGTGTGGTTTATTTACACGTTCAGGGTGATTTATAGGAGTGTGTCACTCCTCCCTGCTCTGACACTGATCCCATGGCGACGGATACATCTTTGTCCAGCCCTGTGAGTACAGTCTTGATTGGTGCACACACCCCCCTTCCCCCCGACGGGCGGGTCACGCTGACGTCATCATGGGGGAGTGTTCAGTCTGGGGAGAGGTGTGGCTGTGGCTGCATTCCTCCAAGACAGCTCTATGCTGTATTGCCAGGGATTTAGACCTAGACGTCTGACGTCACTAGGGGGCGCCATATGGTAGCTCTGACATCACTAGGGGGCGCCATATGGTAGCTCTGACGTCACTAGGGGGCGTCAACATCCTGGTTATGTGGCAGAGCGGGGAGAGTATCAGGGGGGTGGTATATATTGTGACTGTTTTCTTGTGTTTGGTAGCCTTCACCTTGAGAAAGGCAGTATTAGACTGCCGAAACGTTGGACTTTATGGCATATTAAACCTCCTTTGAGTAAGACCGTGTGCCTGCTTCTTCTTCTTTGTCCGGCTACAGGAAGGGTCAGGAGACAGGGAGGACAGAGGCAGGAGAAACCCATCTGACTCCGGCCTTGCCTGTCCCTACGAATACAAACATACAACCCCTCACTGAATAACATAGCCCTAATCCCATGTAATAATCCTGGGTGTAAACAAAATAATGGTTTTATGAATATTGTAATGGTTTATTAGGGACCTAGGAGGTGGCTAGTGGGGCTGTTATGTGTATTTTTGTTTATTGTGGGTAGTGGGGGTGGATGAACGGGGTATTGGCCCCAAGGATGGGTGTTTAGGCCTACCGGGTGGGGGGGGGGGGTAGCGGGAGGGGTTAACCCCTTCATTACCTTAGCGGTATTAACCACGAAGTTAAAGAAGAGGTTAAGTCATCCTGCAACCCCCTGGCAAGGCCTAAACACCCACCCAGGGCCAAATACCACCTTCACCCACCCCCGCTACCCACAATAAGCCTGGCACGGGTGTATAACCCCTTCATTGCCTTGGCGGTAATGAAGTTGCCTGTAAATGCATTTTTTATGCATCGGATTCATGCCGGGGGTCTCTGGTGCTGATATTAATGGATATCAGCTCTGGGACACATGCATGTTATTTTCATCGCAGCTTCACCCCACCTTCTTGCCAACTTTTGTGGCGGGACAATTTGGAGAAGAAACAGCAATTTTAAAGTGGCGATCAGCCGCAATAAGCTGATCAGGGCTTATAGAATTGAGCGTGTTTGAAAAACTGGCGATCAGTGCTGAAAAGTGGCTTATCACCGCGCGTCTGCCGATTTTATTTATTTATTTTCCGGCAAAAAAACCCCGGTTATTTTTGCTCTAATCGCCAGCTTCTCTGGGCTTTCTGAATCGCTGTAGGCTTTTTTGGCTATAAACTGGTGATAAGTGGCTTATCGCTGCTTACTGCATGAGGGCCTTAGGGAGGATTTGTTCCTGTAAAGTACACCTAGTTTGGCATAGGATTTGGATGTCAGGGTATCAATGTGCATCCCAAATGTTAAATGGGAGTTGAACTATATGCCCAGATATTTCAAACAAGTAACAGGGGCTAGGATGGTATTAGAGCTGGTTTTTATCTGAAGCTCTGTCATTGGCAGCTTTAGCAATTTAGCTCTGGTCCCAAATACCATTGTTACAGTCTTGTCAGTGTTTAAAATCAGTTTGTTTTGGGAAATCCAGTTTCAAGTCTCAAAAAATCAGATTGAAGTATGTGTTCAAGGTCAGAGAGGCGAGGGCTGCGTGCATATAGGATCAGATCCAAGGCCTCTCACAATAACCTGTTAGGAATATTATTTTCTCATCTATCCGACATAAGTATAAAATATACTCTACCAAGACCCCTAATACAGAGTTACCCACCTTATACGGGAGCAGCTGCCAGACGAGTACAGTAAATGTATCTTATTTCTTTTACCACTGGAGGGCAGCGTGGAGTTGCAAGGAGTGGCGCCCGTAAGGACGACGTGCCAGTTAGGCGGAAGGAGACGCGCGCACACACTTTTATGTGAAACGGATATTTTTGGGGAGGGATTTAGTAGTCTGAGTGAGAAAATTGATATTTTGTCACAATGGAAAAATGGAAAAATTAACCATTTAAATATGCACAGATTTTATCCCACGTTTGGAAATTAGGGATGTTGCCTAAAAGTCTGAGAATGCATTAAGTGCCACCCACGGGCTTTAATGAAGCAGCATTTGTGGGATAAAGGGAACAGCATCCTGTATAAAGGTATTTTGGGCTCGATATAAATAATTGAAGCCAAAAACTAATATTAAGTAAATTGAGAATGGAAAAATATTCAGCACAAACGTACAGAATGTGATATTCTGAGAGATCTTACAGATGTTATCAAATCCCACAATGAATATATAGAAAATGTCTGTATAGAACGAGTCAAACAAGAATATGCCAATAAAACGTTTAATTGGGAGATACAGGGGCCACAATTCAGGTCAGTTAGCTGGAAGAAGGGAAGCCGGTCAGCCAGAAGAGCAGGTCCTCCAGTCAGCCAGAAGAGCAGGTCAGCCGGTCAGCTCTGAGATCAGCATTACTTATATCCCCTAAACGTTGTCCCCTGCATGTAATGCGCAGAACAGCCTGCACTGCATATACTGTACATGACATACTTAACCCTTTCTTTTCGCTCGACTCTAATCTGAATGATTTGCTAATTGGTTTGTAATTAGAGAGATATTTGTAGCAGAATCCCATGTATGTTCTTTTTACCTTTTTAGATACCGTTTTGTGTAATAAAAGATATGAGATCAGAGGGGCTTCCTGTTTGCACTCGTGTTTTGGCAGAAGTGTATATGTGACCCTATAAATCTCCCTCACACCCGGCTTGGCAGCGTGACACTAGTGCAATGACCTGGGGAAGAATCACTGAGCTGTTAGCAATAGATACAACGGATAGAAAAGACACTACACATAGGTTGGATTAAAGAGAGTATTTTATTGAAATAATGAATCTCTTTGCTGGTAGGGGCCTGCAGCACATTGCAGAGCAATATAGTAACACGCAGAGCAATGCACTGCAGGCCCCTCCGGCAGCAAAGGAGTGAAGACCAATGCAGGGTGTATAAAGATCTCACTGATAATTCATGCACAAAGGGCAATTTGTTGCTGTGATCCAGAGGAAGGCGAAACATAACCCCTGCTGTGCAATGGGGGAAAAAAATTCCTTCCTGACCCCATTAAATGGCGATCGGAGGGTCCCTGGATCACTGCGCAGTGAGATCAGATGGAGCAGCACAGATCAGCGTTGTTATACACAGGGGCACACTCAGTATATAGAGATGTGGGTGATGGGGCCCTTGTGCCCCTGTGTATAACTCACCTGCTCCCCCATCCCCCTGCATATCTATCCCATTCACCCCTTTTCCTCCCGCATACCTCGCAGGGCCGGCCGGCCATTAGGCGGTCGCCTAGCGCGCAAAGGTCCTAGGGGCGCATTAATAATCATTATTCTTTTTTTTCTTATTATTTCTAATTTATTTATCTTTTTTTTTAAATTATTATTCTTTTTTTTTATCCAGTATTTTGGCGCCCTTTTGTTTTTATTTTGCGTCGCGCTGGGGTGCGGTCGCACCCCCTGCAGTCCCGATAGCTACGCCACTGTTTATTTTATTATTTTATTTATCTTGTTATTTTTTATACAACTGGGGCACAAATTTTAAGTTTCGCCTCGGGCGCATGAAACCCGTGCTCCGGCCCTGCTCCTTGTTCTCTCTCACCCTCTCACGCCCAATATCCCTATCTCCCTCTAGTACCTGCCCCTCCCGCAGCCTTCCTGATCTTATCTGCCTCTCCTGCGGTCAAACCAACTTCTCAGGGCCCCTAGAATACCCCTGTATCTACGCCCTGGCTCCTCTGCTACCTGCTCCCGGCTTCTTCTCCGCCTAAAAAAGGTGAAGCAGCAGATCTGTCCGCACCTCTCGTATTCTCCTACCTGCTCCTGGGGTCTTCTCCTCCGCCTAAAAAAGGTGAAGCAGCAGATCCGGCCACACCTGTCGTATGCTCCTTGGTCATCGTACACCACGTCTGCCTCCTCGGCCGCCTTGTAGCCCACCTCATTGTTCCACTTGACGCCCGCTTTTTCGTATGCCTCGTCGTCCGCCTCGTAGCCCGCCTCGTCGTCTGGTGGCACAAAGGGCACCACCTTCGTGCGTGTCCTGACCTGCAGGAGACATGAAGTGTTTGTAACCAGGGACAGTGATACTCTGTATCGCAAGAGCTCCTGTGCCACTTATACCCCCTCCGCAATACCACGTTATACCGCCCTCCACAGGGCAAATACCCGTTATACCCACCTCCCCAGGCCCAGTACCCAGTTATACAACCCTCCCAAGGCCCAGTACCCTGTTATACACCCCTCCCAAGGCCCAGTACCCTGTTATACGCCCCTCCCCAGGCCCAGTACCCTGTTATACACCCCTCCCCAGGCCCAGTACCCTGTAATACACCCCTCCCCAGGCCCAGTACCTGTTATACCCACCTCACCAGGCCCAGTACCCGTTATACCCACCTCACCAGGCCCAGTACCCATTATGTACCCCTCCCCAGAAGGTCATATTTCTATTTATCAAAAATACATTGAGTAACCTCTGGTTTTCAGGCATGTCCTAGGGGAGTTATCACAGAGACACAGAAACGTCGCTGAGTTTGGTGAGTAACTCCCTTAACCTCTCAGCAGTTGAATTCCCCATTAGGCGCTTAACACGTTAAAAACAAGCGTTGCTATTTCTCTGCATGAAGTTGCAGGTAATTGGAAGAGTTACACAGTGACGGCTATTTCATCACTCACCTTCTTCTCCCGAAACGGTCTTTTCTGTCTTATTTCCGGCTTCACATCGGATATCCATATCCATTCTTGGCCTCTGATCTGTATGCAAGACAATGCTTTAAGACAGGGTTGCGCAACCTTTTTCCCCCCTCCCCCCTCCCCACCTTGTCTCCGACGTTCTGATGTAACGACGTCATGTGATATCACGTTGCTATGGCAATGCCACATCATGTGACGCCACGTTGCTGTCGCCAGAAGCCGCCGGAGACAAGGAAAGGGAACTTACAGAGGACTTGCGCGCGATTTCCGGCATTTAATTTAAATGCTGTGGGGAAGAGCGAGGGGCCACTGTAAGCGCCGAGCCCCTCCTCCCAAGAAAATGTCGCGCCCCTCGATTTGCACACCCCTGCTTTAAGAGATATTCTGGGACCCTCCAACTCCTCCATCGGACCCTTCCTCATACTCATATTGACTGACCTTGCAGTGCTCTGCCCTGACTTGCACTGACCTGCTATGATGCCTCTCAAAATACCATGCTAACTCATTCTGAACATACATGTGTCCTTTCTACATGTTACTCAGCTTGTATGGGCCACAGACAGCTTTCCCGGGGTCCAGGACTAGTTTCCACCGGGGACCCTCACCCATGGGTCGGCGACCTTGCGAGAACCCACCCCCCCCCCAACCTGTTTTCTCTTGCACTGCCATAGACTACAACATTTCGGCCTGCTGGTCTTTTTCAGGTAAAGTGGCTAAACCCACTAAATCCAGCAAAGAAAGGCCAGCAGCCAAAACATTGTAGTCTGTGGCACAATAAATTATCTTTTTTTATTCAAATCTGTGTGCCCTTTTCCATCAATCTTATTGTATACATTGGACGAAATGCCGGTCTTCCCTGAGACTAAGGGGCACTGGTAAAAGTATCACTAATTGTTTTTTTTGGTATGCAGCAAATCCCCATCATTTTTGCGTTCTCTTGCTCTGCCCCAATCTGACACACCACCTTGCTCTCTCACCCCCCTCTTACACTCCCCCATCACCCTTTCCTTCCCCAAAGGTTGTCCTTTAATCAGATCTTACCCAAATTGTCTCCATCTCCCTTGGAAATGTTCTGTCTTTAAGCTGTGTGGCTCCTCTTGATCCGAACTTTCTTAGCTGACCCCTTTAGGTTTCGGCTCCGAGGGTCTAAAAAATAAGCGACTCCGAAAAGATGTGAAATATGCACAAGGGTCCTAAAATATTTATCTAATGGGGCTCTGAGGGGGAGACTTAAATACTAGTTAATATAATCTATTTAACTAACAAATATGATCTATTAAACTAAGAAATATAATCTATCAAACTAAATAAATATCTATTAAACTAATAAATAGAATCTATTGTACTAAGAAATATAATCTATTCAACTAAATAAATATAATCTATTTAAAAACAATACAATAAAAAGCTGGAGAAATGATACGTTAACCAAGCCACAGATTTGATGCCAATGAGCGTTGAACTCCTTGCAGATCCACCGTCAGCTGGTTGTGGCAGAAAGTGGTGACATGCAGTAGAACAGAGTGGTTGAGCTGTAACCACGGCAGTCAGGTCAGAAATCAACACAATATTTTTTGAAATTTAGAATGAGAATGTTCAATATGTCACATTCTGGGCTCAGACCCTGAGCCCTGTCACATGTTAGCAGCTTGTGATAATAGAAGATATCCATATACTGGGATGTGATAAGAGACATGAAGGTCATTTTATACTGGGTCCCATAACCTGCTTTATATGAAGTATCATTTTACACTAATTAGTAGAGATGCTACATTTTGAAAAATAGCGCTTTTGGCGACATTGTTCATTTTCTCTACAAATGATAAATGAAAAAGTTGGATAAAACGTTATATGTGTGTGTGCGCGTGCAATATATATATATATATATACACATATACATACATACACATATAGTATGTTTATATATATATATCATACTATATGTATATATATTGTCTGTTTTATACACACACTAGCTGAGAGACCCGGCGTTGCCCGGGATGTAAATGCGTAATAGGTAGTATTATTTATAACTCGTGGAACAATAGGTGAGTATTTGTTGTAAAGGTTTCGGGGGGGGGGGGGGGAGAAAGGGGAGCGGGGGGGGGAGAAAGGGGAGCGGGGGGGGGAGAAAGGGGAGCGGGGGGGGGGGAGAAAGGGGAGCGGGGGGGAGAAAGGGGAGCGGGGGGGGAGAAAGGGGAGCGGGGGGGGGGGGGAGAAAGGGGAGCGGGGGGGGGAGAAAGGGGAGCGGGGGGGGGAGAAAGGGGAGCGGGGGGGGGAGAAAGGGGAGCGGGGGGGGAGAAAGGGGAGCGGGGGGGAGAAAGGGGAGCGGGGGGGGAGAAAGGGGAGCGGGGGGGGGGGGAGAAAGGGGAGCGGGGGGGGGTGAAAGGGGAGCGGGGGGGGGGGAGAAAGGGGAGCGGGGGGGGGGAGAAAGGGGAGCGGGGGGGGGGGAGAAAGGGGAGCGGGGGGGGGAGAAAGGGGAGCGGGGGGGGGAGAAAGGGGAGCGGGGGGGAGAAAGGGGAGCGGGGGGGGAGAAAGGGGAGCGGGGGGGAGAAATGGGAGCGGGGGGGAGAAAGGGGAGCGGGGGGGAGAAAGGGGAGCGGGGGGGGGGAGAAAAGGGAGCGGGGAGAAAGGGGAGCGGGGGGGGGAGAAAGGGGAGCGGGGGGGGAGAAAGGGGAGCGGGGGGGGAGAAAGGGGAGCGGGGGGGGAGAAAGGGGAGCGGGGGGGGGGGGAGAAAGGGGAGCGGGGGGGGGGAGAAAGGGGAGCGGGGGGGGGGAGAAAGGGGAGCGGGGGGGGGAGAAAGGGGAGCGGGGGGGGGAGAAAGGGGAGCGGGGGGGAGAAAGGGGAGCGGGGGGGGAGAAAGGGGAGCGGGGGGGAGAAAGGGGAGCGGGGGGGAGAAAGGGGAGCGGGGGGGAGAAAGGGGAGCGGGGGGGGGGAGAAAAGGGAGCGGGGAGAAAGGGGAGCGGGGGGGGGGAGAAAGGGGAGCGGGGGGGGAGAAAGGGGAGCGGGGGGGGAGAAAGGGGAGCGGGGGGGGAGAAAGGGGAGCGGGGGGGGAGAAAGGGGAGCGGGGGGGGGGGAGAAAGGGGAGCGGGGGGGGGGGAGAAAGGGGAGCAGGGGGGGGGGAGAAAGGGGAGCGGAGGGGGGAGAAAGGGGAGCGGGGGGGAGAAAGGGGAGCGGCGGGGGGGAAGGGGAGTGGGGGGGGGCAAAGGGGAGTGGGGGGGGGTGGAGAGCGGTGGGCATATGTATTGTCATAATTTATGTTTGGGCATTTCCCCCCCCCCCCGTTCCCCGTGACTCCCCCCCCCCCGTTCCCTGTGACTCGCGCTCCCCCCCCGGCGGCCGCTTGGTCCCCCGATGTGCCGTCCTGCTGAGTGAGGCGTGCAGGCGGCTGCAGGAAGCGCCCTGTGTGGGCCTAAGACTCACGCTCCCCCCCCCCCCCCCCCCGGCGCCCGCTCGATGTGGCGTCTGGCTGAGCGGCGGTAGGAAGCGCCCTGTGTTGGGCCTGAGGCTGAGGCGGGACGCGCAGTGGGCCTGAGGCTGAGGCGGGACATGCAGTGGGCCTGAGGCTGAGGCGGGACGCGCAGTGGGCCTGAGGCTGAGGCGGGACGCGCAGTGGGCCTGAGGCTGAGGCGGGACGCGCAGTGGGCCTGAGGCTGAGGCGGGACGCACAGTGACTTACCTGAGCGGGTGGTAGCGCCGGGGAGGTAAGGGAGCGGCTGGGGTAGGAGGGCCGCGCTTCCCGTCCGGAGCCAGTGCAGGATGGCGCACGTGAGGGGGGGGGGAGGGGGGCGGACAGAGGGTGTGTGTGTGTGTATAGAGCTGCTGTGTTGTGTGTGTGTGTGTGTGTGTGTGTGTGTGTGTGTGTATAGAGCTGCTGTGTTGTGTGTGTGTGTGTGTATAGAGCTGCTGTGTTGTGTGTGTGTGTGTATAGAGCTGCTGTGTTGTGTGTGTGTGTGTGTGTATAGAGCTGCTGTGTTGTGTGTGTGTGTATAGAGCTGCTGTGTTGTGTGTGTGTGTGTATAGAGCTGCTGTGTTGTGTGTGTGTGTGTGTATAGAGCTGCTGTGTTGTGTGTGTGTGTGTGTGTGTGTATAGAGCTGCTGTGTTGTGTGTGTGTGTGTGTATAGAGCTGCTGTGTTGTGTGTGTGTGTGTGTATAGAGCTGCTGTGTTGTGTGTGTGTGTGTATAGAGCTGCTGTGTTGTGTGTGTGTGTGTGTGTATAGAGCTGCTGTGTTGTGTGTGTGTGTGTGTGTATAGAGCTGCTGTGTTGTGTGTGTGTGTGTGTGTGTATAGAGCTGCTGTGTTGTGTGTGTGTGTGTGTGTGTGTATAGAGCTGCTGTGTTGTGTGTGTGTGTGTGTGTGTATAGAGCTGCTGTGTTGTGTGTGTGTGTGTGTGTGTATAGAGCTGCTGTGTTGTGTGTGTGTGTGTGTGTGTGTGTGTGTGTGTGTGTGTGTGTGTGTGTGTGTGTATAGAGCTGCTGTGTTGTGTGTGTGTGTGTGTGTGGGCCGTCACTCCGCCTCAGGCCAATGAGAGGTGTGCGGGGGCGGGCGACCCAAGGGACCAATGAGATTTCCCCTAGGGACACCGGACATCCAGGCAGGCAAACATACAGTGCTTTCACTAATATAGTATAAGATACACGTGTGTGTATATGTATGTGTGTGTGTGTGTGTATATATGTGTGTGCGTGTGTATATATATGGTATAACCCAGAGGTGCGCAAAGTGGAGGGCGGGAGATTTTTCGGGGGGGGGGGGAGGCGCACGGGCGGTTGCAGAGGCCCCGCGCACTTCCTCGAGGCATTAAAATTAAATGCCGGGGGATCGCGTGAGGCCTCTGCAATGCTATTACTTACCTTGACTCTGCCGGCGTCACTCGTGTCCATGGCAACGCGGTGTTAAATTACGCCGCGGGGTCATGTGACGTCACCCTCGTCAAATGCCGCTGCCGGTCACGTGACGCCGCATCAAGGTAAAGGAGGGGGTGGGGGCGCGAGCTCCCCTGGTATAACCAATAAATAATATAGCTGATATAGCAATTTGGTTGTGGCTAGAGAAAGATTATAGTGGCAGTGAGAATTAGTGGCCAGAATTAATAACTAAAAAGTAGCTGTAATAAAATAATAATAAACACTATGCCTAAACACAATAACAGTCCAGAAACTTAGCTCTAATAGCTATGTTATAACTCAATCATAGATCCAATTCGGGCATCCTCTGGAGTCCTGGCAGCTCTCTTCGGGGAAACAACCACCTCCTCGATAGATACCTAAACAAAAAAAAAGAAGAGAAAGCGCCCGCTCCATGTGTAAATTCGGTTTAACAATTTCATTTCCTGGACAAGATAAAAATAACAAACTCACAAACATCCGTTTGGTAAAAGCGTTGTATGAGACAGGCTCGTGCTCCGTGGTAATCCGGTGGTCAATCCGGTGGTCAATCCGCAGCTCCAGACTTTGGACGATGACCGGGAAACTCGATAGGCTGCGCCCCTTGCAGTGTGGTCCTCCGGCAATCTGTAGTATGCAGTTGTGATTCCACTCTGTAATTCCGGTGTCTCGCCTTGTTCGCGTACCAACTTCCCTTCCGGCGTCAAGACGGATAGTGTGGCAATAGCAACGAGAAGAATGTACCTACGTGTTTCTTCAGCACACGGCTGATTTCATCAGAGGATAATGCTACAACTCAGTCGTAATGGTTTTATAGTCCTACAGTCCAATTGGTAATGGCATAATAGATCACATATGTTACTGATTTTAGATAATAATAGATTCTTGTATGACACACACACACAAACACATATACATATATATACATATATATATATACGTATATATTCCCCTGAGGAAGGTCCTATACAGGACCGAAACGTTGGATTTATATGTGCCTGCTTTTTTTCAAATACACTTTTGCAATATACCTTGAGTGCTGTTTTTTGTCTCCTTGGTGGGACACCTGGTTTTATATATATATATATATATATATTATATATATATATATATATATATATACAAATACAACTGTATGCTCATCTGCATGTCTTAGGCAGGTCTGCAACCCCGCCTTTCCCCATTATCACCCAGCATACAGCACTTCCACTGCAGCAAGGGATTCTGGGAAATGACATGCAAATGAGCACACAGTGTCACTTTTTGCCTCAAAAACCATTTTTAACATGGTTCCCTATAGGCTTAAGCTTGCTGCATGGTCACAGCTTTGAGCACAGCCAGGGTTAAGGTGCATACCCAGAAAACCACCCACAGACAGCTGTTTCGACCTTAATGGGTCTCATCAGTGTGGGGTTGATTTAACTGGGTATGCAAAGAGGCTATGGGATAGGCTATACCATAATACTGAGTTAAGTTATGGTGAGTAAAAAAAGTGACAAAAACCCTCCACAGGAAAGCAAATATGCAAATACAACTGTATGCTCATCTGCATGTCTTAGGCAGGTCTGCAACCCCTCCTTTCCCCATTATCACCAGCATACAGAACTTCCACTGCAGCAAGGGATTCTGGGAAATGACATGCAAAAAAAAAATATATATATATATATATACTAGCTGAGAGACCCGGCGTTGCCCGGGATGTAAATGCGTAATAGGTAGTATTATTTATAACTCGTGGAACAATAGGTGAGTATTTGTTGTAAAGGTTTCGGGGGGGGGGGGAGAAAGGGGAGCGGGGGGGGGGAGAAAGGGGAGCGGGGGGGGGGGGGGGAAAGGGGAGCGGGGGGGGAGAAAGGGGAGCGGGGGGGGAGAAAGGGGAGCGGGGGGGGAGAAAGGGGAGCGGGGGGGAGAAAGGGGAGCGGGGGGGGAGAAAGGGGAGCGGGGGGGGAGAAAGGGGAGCGGGGGGGGGGAGAAAGGGGAGCGGGGGGGGGGAGAAAGGGGAGCGGGGGGGGAGAAAGGGGAGCGGGGGGGGAGAAAGGGGAGCGGGGGGGGGAGAAAGGGGAGCGGGGGGGGGGGAGAAAGGGGAGCGGGGGGGGGGGAGAAAGGGGAGCGGGGGGGGAGGAGAAAGGGGAGCGGGGGGGGGGAGAAAGGGGAGCGGGGGGGGGAGAAAGGGGAGCGGGGGGGGGGGAGAAAGGGGAGCGGGGGGGGGGAGAAAGGGGAGCGGGGGGGAGAAAGGGGAGCGGGGGGGGGGGGGAAGGGGAGTGGGGGGGGGGGGAAAGGGGAGTGGGGGGGGGGTGGAGAGCGGTGGGCATATGTATTGTCATAATTTATGTATGGGCATTTCCCCCCCCCCCGTGACTCCCCCCCCCCCCCCCCCGTTCCCTGTGACTCGCGCTCCCCCCCCCCGGCGGCCGCTTGGTCCCCCGATGTGCCGTCCTGCTGAGTGAGGCGTGCAGGCGGCTGCAGGAAGCGCCCTGTGTGGGCCTAAGACTCACGCTCCCCCCCCCCCCCGGCGCCCGCTCGATGTGGCGTCTGGCTGAGCGGCGGTAGGAAGCGCCCTGTGTGGGCCTGAGGCTGAGGCGGGACGCGCAGTGGGCCTGAGGCTGAGGCGGGACGCGCAGTGGGCCTGAGGCTGAGGCGGGACGCGCAGTGGGCCTGAGGCTGAGGCGGGACGCGCAGTGGGCCTGAGGCTGAGGCGGGACGCACAGTGACTTACCTGAGCGGGTGGTAGCGCCGGGGAGGTAAGGGAGCGGCTGGGGTAGGAGGGCCGCGCTTCCCGTCCGGAGCCAGTGCAGGATGGCGCACGTGAGGGGGGGGGGGAGGGGGGGCGGACAGAGGGTGTGTGTGTGTGTATAGAGCTGCTGTGTTGTGTGTGTGTGTGTGTGTGTATAGAGCTGCTGTGTTGTGTGTGTGTGTGTGTATAGAGCTGCTGTGTTGTGTGTGTGTGTGTATAGAGCTGCTGTGTTGTGTGTGTGTGTGTGTGTATAGAGCTGCTGTGTTGTGTGTGTGTGTATAGAGCTGCTGTGTTGTGTGTGTGTGTGTGTGTATAGAGCTGCTGTGTTGTGTGTGTGTGTGTGTGTGTATAGAGCTGCTGTGTTGTGTGTGTGTGTGTGTATAGAGCTGCTGTGTTGTGTGTGTGTGTGTGTGTATAGAGCTGCTGTGTTGTGTGTGTGTGTGTATAGAGCTGCTGTGTTGTGTGTGTGTGTGTGTATAGAGCTGCTGTGTTGTGTGTGTGTGTGTGTGTGTATAGAGCTGCTGTGTTGTGTGTGTGTGTGTGTGTGTATAGAGCTGCTGTGTTGTGTGTGTGTGTGTGTGTGTATAGAGCTGCTGTGTTGTGTGTGTGTGTGTGTGTATAGAGCTGCTGTGTTGTGTGTGTGTGTGTGTGTGGGGCCGTCACTCCGCCTCAGGCCAATGAGAGGTGTGCGGGGGCGGGCGACCCAAGGGACCAATGAGATTTCCCCTAGGGACACCGGACATCCAGGCAGGCAAACATACAGTGCTTTCACTAATATAGTATAATATATATATATATATATATATATATATAATCTTCTTCTCTCTGAAGAAGACCGTTTTAGTCGGAACGCGTTGGAGTGAGAGTCTGTGGAGTGGGACCCCTACCCTTTTCCATGACAGGAGGCCTTGGCTATCTGTAAATTGGCCTTTCACACCTACGCTTTAATGGTGATGTATTTACATCTTTAATACTCGAGCATTTATTGCCTCCATTTCTGCAATTACTATTTTACAACAACAGCTATCTCCTTACGTTATGTGCAGAAATCTGCAGTGTGTGTAGAGGTATATGTGCATGCTTGGATCAGAGCTGCTTGTGTGGAGAGGTATATGAGCATGCTTGGATCAGAGCTGCTTGTGTGTAGAGGTATATGTGCATGCTTGGATCAGAGCTGCTTGTGTGTAGAGGTATATGTGCATGCTTGGATCAGAGCTGCTTGTGTGGAGAGGTATATGTGCATGCTTGGATCAGAGCTGCTTGTGTGTAGAGGTATATGTGCATGCTTGGATCAGAGCTGCTTGTGTGTAGAGGTATATGTGCATGCTTGGATCAGAGCTACTTGTGTGTAGAGGTATATGTGCATGATTGGATCAGAGCTGCTTGTGTGTAGAGGTATATGTGCATGCTTGGATCAGAGCTGCTTGTGTGGAGAGGTATATGTGCATGCTTGGATCAGAGCTGCTTGTGTGTGTAGAGGTATATGTGCATGCTTGGATCAGAGCTGCTTGTGTGTAGAGGTATATGTGCATGCTTGGATCAGAGCTGCTTGTGTGTAGAGGTATATGTGTATGCTTGGATCAGAGCTGCTTGTGTGTAGAGGTATATGTGCATGCTTGGATCAGAGCTGCTTGTGTGTAGAGGTATATGTGCATGCTTGGATCAGAGCTGCTTGTGTGTAGAGGTACTGTATATGTGCATGCTTGGATCAGAGCTGCTTGTGTGTAGAGGTATATGCGCATGCTTGGATCAGAGCTGCTTGTGTGGAGAGGTATATGTGCATGCTTGGATCAGAGCTGCTTGTGTGTGTAGAGGTATATGTGCATGCTTGGATCAGAGCTGCTTGTGTGTAGAGGTATATGTGCATGCTTGGATCAGAGCTGCTTGTGTGTAGAGGTATATGTGTATGCTTGGATCAGAGCTGCTTGTGTGTAGAGGTATATGTGCATGCTTGGATCAGAGCTGCTTGTGTGTAGAGGTATATGTGCATGCTTGGATCAGAGCTGCTTGTGTGTAGAGGTATATGTGCATGCTTGGATCAGAGCTGCTTGTGTGTAGAGGTATATGCGCATGCTTGGATCAGAGCTGCTTGTGTGGAGAGGTATATGCGCATGATTGGATCAGAGCTGCTTGTGTGTAGAGGTATATGCGCATGCTTGGATCAGAGCTGCTTGTGTGTAGAGGTATATGTGCATGATTGGATCAGAGCTGCTTGTGTGGAGAGGTATATGTGCATGCTTGGATCAGAGCTGGAGTGTGTGTAGAGGTATATGTGCATGATTGGATCAGAGCTGCTTGTGTGGAGAGGTATATGTGCATGCGTGGATCAGAGCTGCAGTGTGTGTAGAGGTATATGTGCATGCTTGGATCAGAGCTGCAGTGTGTGGAGAGGTATATGTGCATGCTTGGATCAGAGCTGCTTGTGTGGAGAGGTATATGTGCATGCTTGGATCAGAGCTGCTTGTGTGTAGAGGTATATGTGCATGCTTGGATCAGAGCTGCTTGTGTGTAGAGGTATATGTGCATGCTTGGATCAGAGTTGCAGTGTGTGTAGAGGTATATGTGCATGCTTGGATCAGAGCTGCTTGTGTGTAGAGGTATATGTGCATGCTTGGATCAGAGCTGCTTGTGTGTAGAGGTATATGTGCATGCTTGGATCAGAGCTGCTTGTGTGTAGAGGTATATGTGCATGCTTGGATCAGAGCTGCAGTGTGTGTAGAGGTATATGTGCATGCTTGGATCAGAGCTGCTTGTGTGTAGAGGTATATGTGCATGCTTGGATCAGAGCTGCTTGTGTGTAGAGGTATATGTGCATGCTTGGATCAGAGCTGCTTGTGTGTAGAGGTATATGTGCATGCTTGGATCAGAGCTGCTTGTGTGGAGAGGTATATGTGCATGCTTGGATCAGAGCTGCTTGTGTGTAGAGGTATATGTGCATGCTTGGATCAGAGCTGCTTGTGTGTGTAGAGGTATATGTGCATGCTTGGATCAGAGCTGCTTGTGTGTAGAGGTATATGTGCATGCTTGGATCAGAGCTGCTTGTGTGTAGAGGTATATGTGCATGCTTGGATCAGAGCTGCTTGTGTGTAGAGGTATATGTGCATGCTTGGATCAGAGCTGCTTGTGTGGAGAGGTATATGTGCATGCTTGGATCAGAGCTGCTTGTGTGGAGAGGTATATGTGCATGCTTGGATCAGAGCTGCTTGTGTGTAGAGGTATATGTGCATGCTTGGATCAGAGCTGCTTGTGTGTAGAGGTATATGTGCATGCTTGGATCAGAGCTGCTTGTGTGTGTAGAGGTATATGTGCATGCTTGGATCAGAGCTGCTTGTGTGTAGAGGTATACACTGGCGACACACTTTATTCGAGCTCGGCTAGTCCCACGAATTCGGGTATACCCGGGTGTATTGAGGTTTGTGACTGTTTTCTGCCCGAGTGCATTGAGGTATTTTCCAGGCAGGGATTTAAGCATTTTATTCCCGCTGGCTGCAATACTGCACAGTATATATATATATACTGCATTACAATTCATGAATTTATGCCATCTGGTAGACACGCGAAGCATTGCAGCCTATTAAATGCTAATCATTATCATTTAACAGATCAGCCGCCCGTCAGCCAGGCATGAACCCAGGCTGGGAAGGCAAACGCAACGGGGCTTGTCAGAGGTGAGGAGCGGCGCATTCCAGGTATCTGCCAGGTACATACTGGGTATTTGCTCGAATAAAGTGTGTCGGTGCAGTATGTGCATGCTTGGATCAGAGCTGCTTGTGTGTGTAGAGGTATATGTGCATGCTTGGATCAGAGCTGCTTGTGTGTAGAGGTATATGTGCATGCTTGGATCAGAGCTGCTTGTGCTGGTGATTACTTTTGCTGTTCTTTGCCTCACGGAATACATGTTTGGTAGATGTGAGTCCCCCTCCTCTTTTATCAATTTTTCTTCCCTTGTTTTTAACCCGCCGTAATACATTTGTATTGTTATCACTTTCTTGGCATGCCCGTGTGCTTCTTCATAAGGATGCTTTTTTCGTTGTAATACATATCCATTATCCTTTAGCACCACTGTCCATTGTTATTATATCATAAATCAAGACAGTTTCTGGGCAACAGTGACGCACTGTGTTGATGCGGTATACTTTGTGTCACATATATATATATATATATATATATATATATATATATATATATATATATATAATCAAAAAATAAATAGACTATACCGTTCTGTGGCTAACGAAATGCTTTTATTTGTGCGAGCTTTCGAGATACGCTGATCTCTTCTTCTGGCGGTGTTACAATGAATGAAGCAAGCAAAGTGTATACTTAAAAACAGTGTCTCTTGGAATGTTATCTGTGCTTGTCTCTTCTCCCCCCCCCCTTGTGTGAATGTGATTTATGGCTAGAGGTGTTAAATGGTTCCTGAAAGTTAGTGATGTAAGAGTGTGTGTGTGTGTGTGTGTGTGTGTATCTGTGTGAATATAAATGAATGGAGAGCCCACAGTTTATACAGTGCTTTACAAAAGGTGTGTGTGTGGAGTGGGAGTTAATATAAATTGTGTGGGTAGGTGTGGAAATGTGAGAGATTGTAGCAAAACTAAAAGTGTGTGTAGATACTATGTGGTCCCTATTGGTGTATAGGGATGGAAAAACAAGGAGTATTTGTATGTGTAAGAGACAGCTGTGTGTGCATACATATAGCACAGTATGTACAGACATGGCCTTTAGCGCTCATGGGAAGAGAGTTCACTTGTGTCAGTAATGACTCATAAAATTTCGATCTCTGTTTAGGCCACCGCTAAGTGTCCCGAACAGTTGCATATATTTCTATTCGTGCAACCATCTCTATTTCGGTGTTTTAAGATTAACTTTGAGTATGGCAACCCCCAGATCGTCCATCTTATGGACAGAGTCAGAGAAATGTTCGCCGACAGGACTGTCTCTTGTTCCGCGTGTGATGCTGTGCGATACAGGTTCATTCTCTTGTTTAGCCCCTGCCCCGTCTCACCTATGTAGTAGCAGCCCCCTGGACATTTCATGCACATGATGAGGAACACGACATTGCTGGAGGAACAGGTGAACCTTCCTCTGATTTTGTATTCCCGATTCCTGTGTGGTATTTGTATTGTGTCCGCTGTGTAGAGTATTGCGCAGGTTTTGCATCTTGCGTCCTGGCCTGGCATATATATAATTATATATATATATATTCCACAGAAGCAGCCGGCACTCCAGTTGCATGTAGAAAAAATTGGGTGCTTGTCCCATAAAGCAATAATAAACCACACGATTCCGTTTGAAGCACGAGATCAGGAGACAGCACTCTGGTAAGTTTGATCACAAGTTTTTGTACTGAAAAAGACACATAAACCGACGTGTCACGACAGGTCACTCTGCGCGTATTCTGACAGGCCGAGATGGCGTTTGCAGGGAGCTCGGGCAGTGGTAACATCTCTGCGGTGGCGCGGTCCGGATCCCAATACGTTCGCCGCGGAACCCGCTCTGGGCTTCAGTGTAAGTCTCCGTCTCCCCCTGTCAGCCTCAGGCAGCTGTTTAGCTATATTTTTAGCCAATCCAGGATTCCTTTATCCCGTTTTATTGAACACTGTCTTCCTTTTTATTATTTTATATACCGTTTGTCATGTTGTTTATAGATTTAGTTTCATTTAGTTATATTTGATTATTCATGTGGTTTGTGTTCATTGTAACCGAACCCGGATCTGTGACGCATATGTACTGAGGTGGGGTTGGATCCCCTCGGTTATTTCTTGTTTTATTAATAAATAATTTACTATATTTTAATCTCTGGTGCGCATTGTGTGCATTTTTCTTCTTGTCTGCACAGTGCTTCAGATTCTGCATCTGAAAAAATGCCGGTGGATCGGGATGTGAGGTAGGGAAGTGACGTCCGCGCCGGAACGTTATTGCCACGCCTCCAAATATTCATTGCCACGCCCCCAAATCGCGCCCGCTGCATACCCTGCAAAGCCATTAAAAAGCTCAGGCTTCAGCAAGTGTATTGCAGCGTGTGTGCGCCTTCCCTCCGTCTGAAATACTATAGACCAGGCCTGCACAACTCGTAAAGCGAGAAGGGCCAAAATGCTCCAAGGAAAAAAAATTTGGGCCGCACGGGTAAAATCATCATCATCATCTCTCCTCCAGCACCTCTCATCATCATCCTCATATCTCCCCCAGAACCCCTCACTATCAACCTTTGCGATACTCCCCATCTATCTCTCATACCCCCATCTCTCCCCCTCACCCACACATAATACTCCCTCTCCACAAACACACAATACCCCACTGCACACCACACACATCCCACGCCCCCTGCACCTCACATCCTTCTACCCCCCTGCACCTCACATCACTCTCCCCCCCTGCACCTCACATCACTCTCCCCCACTGCACCTCACACCACTCTCCCCCCCTGCACCTCCCATCTCTCCCCCCTGCACCTCACATCACTCTCCCCCCCTGCACCTCACATCACTCTCCCCCGCTGCACCTCACATCACTCTTCCCCCCTGCACCTCACATCACTCTTCCCCCCTGCACCTCACATCACTCCCCCCCCTGAACCTCACACCACTCTCCCCCCCCTGCACCTCACATCACTCTCCCCCCCTGCAACTCACATCACTCTCCCCCCCTGCAACTCACATCACTCTCCCCCCTGTACCTCCAATCACCCCCCCTGCACCTCCAATCACCCCCCCTACACCTCCAACAACCCTCCCCTGCACCTCCAATAACCCCCCCTGCACATCCAACAACCCTCCCCTGCACCTCCAAAGACCCCCCCTGCACCTCCAATGACCCCCCCTGCACCTCCAATGACCCCCCCCTGCACCTCCAATAACCCCCCCTGTACCTCCAATGACCCCCACACCTCCAATCACCCCCCCTGCACCTCAATCACCCCCCCTGCACCTCAATCACCCCCCCTGCACCTCAATCACCCCCCTGCACCTCCAACCACCCCCCCTGAACCTCCAATCACCCCCCCTGAACCTCCAATGATCCCCCCTGCACCTCCAATGATCCCCCCTGCACCTCCAATCACCCCCCCCTGCACCTCCAATCACCCCCCCCGCTGCACCTCCAATCACCCCCCCTGCACCTCCAATCACCCCCCTCTGCACCTCCAATCACCCCCCCTGCACCTCCAATCACCCCCCCCTGCACCTCCAATCACCCCTGCACCTCACCCCCTACACCTCACCTCCCCTGCACCTCACCTCAATGCACCTCACCTCAATGCACCTCACATCACCCCCGGGACCGCGGGGAATCGCTGCCATTTTTTTTTTTGAAGGTTTTTTTTTTAAAGTTTTTTTTTTTTTAAATCTCATTGCGGGCCGCACAGAGAGGCCGGGCGGGCCGCACAGAGAGGCCGGGCGGGCCGCACAGAGAGGCCGGGCGGGCCGTACAGAGGGGGCCGCACAGAGAGGCGGGGCGGGCCGCACAGAGAGGCGGGGCGGGCCGCACAGAGAGGCGGGGCGGGCCACACAGAGAGGCGGGGCGGGCCGCACAGAGAGGCCGGGCGGGCCGCACAGAGAGGCCGGGCGGGCCGCACAGAGAGGCCGGGCGGGCCGTACAGAGAGGCGGGGCGGGCCGCACAGAGAGGCCGGGCGGGCCGCACAGAGAGGCCGGGCGGGCCGCACAGAGAGGCCGGGCGGGCCGTACAGAGAGGCCGGGCGGGCCGCACAGAGAGGCCGGGCGGGCCGCACAGAGAGGCCGGGCGGGCCGTACAGAGGGGGCCGCACAGAGAGGCGGGGCGGGCCGCACAGAGAGGCGGGGCGGGCCGCACAGAGAGGCGGGGCGGGCCGCACAGAGAGGCGGGGCGATCCGCACAGAGAGGCGGGGCGGGCCGCACAGAGAGGCGGGGCGGGCCGCACAGAGAGGCGGGGCGGGCCGCACAGAGAGGCGGGGCGGGCCGCACAGAGAGGCGGGGCGGGCCGCACAGAGAGGCCGGGCGGGCCGCACAGAGAGGCCGGGCGGACCGCACAGAGAGGCCGGGCGGGCCGCACAGAGAGGCCGGGCGGGCCGCACAGAGAGGCCGGGCGGGCCGCACAGAGAGGCCGGGCGGGCCGCACAGAGAGGCCGGGCGGGCCGCACAGAGAGGCCGGGCGGGCCGCACAGAGAGGCCGGGCGGGCCGCACAGAGAGGCGGGGCGGGCCGCACAGAGAGGCGGGGCGGGCCGCACAGAGAGGCGGGGCGGGCCGCACAGAGAGGCGGGGCGGGCCGCACAGAGAGGCCGGGCGGGCCGCACAGAGAGGCCGGGCGGGCCGCACAGAGAGGCCGGGCGGGCCGCACAGAGAGGCCGGGCGGGCCGCACAGAGAGGCCGGGCGGGCCGCATGCGGCCCGCGGCCGTTATGTTGTGCAGGCCTGCTATAGACGCAGCCTTATCGACGCTTACTGAATAGGCCACTGTGTCTCTGTCTCTCTGTGTCTCTCTGTGTCTCTCAAATCAAAATCAGCTTTGTTGGCATGACAAAAGAACATTTCAGTATTGCCAAAGCGTGAGTAATAGGGGGTGTGGGACAATGATTACACGAATACTAGGGGGTACGGTTTAATGGTTATACAGTACATTACTTTTGTCTCTCTCTCATTCTCTGTCTCTCTCTCATTCTCTGTCTCTCTCTCATTCTCTGTGTCTCTCTCTCATTCTCTGTCTCTCTCTCATTCTCTGTCTCTCTCTCATTCTCTGTCTCTCTCTCATTCTCTGTCTCTCTCTCTCATTCTCTGTCTCTCTCTCTCATTCTCTGTCTCTCTCTCATTCTCTGTCTCTCTCTCATTCTCTGTCTCTCTCTCATTCTCTGTCTCTCTCTCTCATTCTCTGTCTCTCTCTCATTCTCTGTCTCTCTCTCATTCTCTGTCTCTCTCTCATTCTCTGTCTCTCTCTCATTCTCTGTCTCTCTCTCATTCTCTGTCTCTCTCTCTCATTCTCTGTCTCTCTCTCATTCTCTGTCTCTCTCTCTCATTCTCTGTCTCTCTCTCTCATTCTCTGTCTCTCTCTCTCATTCTCTGTCTCTCTCTCTCATTCTCTGTCTCTCTCTCTCATTCTCTGTCTCTCTCTCTCATTCTCTGTCTCTCTCTCTCATTCTCTGTCTCTCTCTCATTCTCTGTCTCTCTCTCATTCTCTGTCTCTCTCTCTCATTCTCTGTCTCTCTCTCATTCTCTGTCTCTCTCTCATTCTCTGTCTCTCTCTCTCATTCTCTGTCTCTCTCTCATTCTCTGTCTCTCTCTCATTCTCTGTCTCTCTCTCATTCTCTGTCTCTCTCTCTCATTCTCTGTCTCTCTCTCATTCTCTGTCTCTCTCTCTCATTCTCTGTGTCTCTCTCATTCTCTGTGTCTCTCTCATTCTCTGTGTCTCTCTCATTCTCTGTCTCTCTCTCATTCTCTGTTTCTCTCTCATTCTCTGTCTCTCTCTCATTCTCTGTCTCTCTCTCATTCTCTGTCTCTCTCTCTCATCCCTGTATGATAGGTATGTTCCAACTCTATTTTTTGCTCTTCTTTTCCGTTTGAGAGGAGGGAGTCCCTCACCTCTTCAGCCACACACCAGGAACGCTGGATTGCTTACAGACGCTCGGAGAGGCGGATACAGTCGTGGATTGCAGGCACTGATTTATCTGGTAAGTACCGCAAACATGCTTGAACAAGGGCCGTAGACATTTTATTTGATGGTTTAGATTACCATTGTCTGTGGTTGTTAGTTATTGGTATTACAGTTTTTTGATGTTGTTACGAATCAAATACATTTTGAAGTAGTAATCCCCTCCGAACTGGGCATTCCTGGCCAATAATGCCCTGGCTGTAAGAGTTGAAGGGCCCAAGCAAAGCCCCCACCTCTATACACACTAACACTGCAGGGGCATCAGAGTGTCTTATTATCATGGCAACAGGAGGTGTCACGTGATGTAATTTGTTTAATAAATTATTTTTTAAGGTGTCCCGGTTTTTCATTTTCGAAATCTGGTCACCCTATTCATCAAGCAGAAAAAGTGAAGAAACAATTGTAGTTTTGCTAATGGACGTCATTTTGGCATATCATTAGCTTTGAGGATACCCATTAATATGAAGAAAAGTAACAGCCATTCCCAATGTAGCCCCCCTTCCCTGGGCCAATCGCAGATCGGGCCCCCTCCTCTGTACTAGGGCCTGGCTACGTGTCTGAGTGTGGTGCATACCTGCTGGCAACAGGGGGGCCTGAGTCTCCCGCGATGGTATGGGGGATGATAGGATCAGGTTTCTGGGGTGAATGCCTTCGTCTCATTTAATGGTGCAGCACCTCCATCTCTGAGCCCCAGGAATACGGGTGGAATCCTTCCAGAGAGTCGTCCCCCCCCCCCCCCCGGGGATGAGAGATTCCAGTCTCACACTGTATATCTTTAAAAGCAGCCGCAGCTCTTTATTCACAGAAGCAGAATAGCAGCAACAAGACTGTCAATCAGGTACAGGGTGTCTTCCTCCACACAGGACTGCTCTCCCTCAGGATGGTCTCTGTGTCCCTGCCACCACCCCAGGTCAAGGGCACCCAGGGTGGGGCTAGCTCTTCCCTCGCCCCCTAAACAGGGTGAGAGGAATTGGTCCACCTCCCTAAGTAAGGTTGCATCAGCTCTACTCAGAGGCTGATGGCTCCCCTTCTCCAACGGCCAATTGATATAGGCTCTCTCTGTCACCCTGGGCCAGCCAGGTGACAGACTCAGCAGACTCTAACTCTGGACTGAACTCTTAACTCTGACACACACTTCTACTAAATAGGAAGTGCACTGCTCTTTATGATATTGGCAGGCACTGCCCCTGTGTCTCTGCCTTCCACACAGGGTCAGGTACCAATTTCAGGAATGTCCCGTTATTAGCGTAAACACAACAGAGTTCCATGGATCTAGCATTAAGACTGTAAGCTCTGCAGGCCAGGGATTTCCTTTCCTATTGTCTGATTTTGTTTGTTGCACTTATTGTACTATAATTCCCTGTACTGTATTGCCTCTCTTATAAAGCGCTATATAAATAAAGATTTCCATACATAATATATCTTAATGCATCTTAAGACACCTTAGAGTTCCCTCTATAAGACACTTTATGGTCCACTCAAGTGAATAGTCTGTAAGGAGTCTAAGGCTGCGTCCATAGAAGGACAAGCAGCGCTGAGGCGTGCGGACGCTCCGCGCTGAGCCCCTGCATCCTCAATGAGGATGCCTTGAGAGGGGGCTCATGCGAGCGTCCGCGGGCGTGCTCAGGCTTTGGAGTTTTCAGCCGAGCGCCAAGCTGTTTTTCAGCGCGCTGTCGGCTGAAAACATCCAATCAGCCTTAAGCAGCGTCAACGTCACGGCGCCGTGACATTGACGTCAGTGCATCGCGGGCGATTGGCCCAGCGACGTCACTGCCCCGCCTCCAACCACCTCCCCCCGGCTCCCTTCGCGCACGCTGGCTCCGTGGAATCGGGCTGACTTAAGCAGGCGAGCCTCAGCGTTAGCGCGCATCCGCTCTCCCCACCCCTCTATGGCCCGGGCCTTAGTTACTGTACAGCATTGTAAAGTGCCTTGCTGGCCTAGTACAATTTAGTAAATATCCTAAACAATGTCGTC
>NW_027453870.1:77134-132360 GCF_040206685.1 Ascaphus truei | reverse complement strand
AAAGTCAGATTTTAATAAACTAGGACTAATCTACAAGTAATACATTGGGAGGATGATTTTGTAGGGAAACATGTAGAAGATAAATGGGCAGTCGTTAAAGCATTGTTAGAAAAGCACACTTATCATTGTATACCCTTGGGTAATTAGTATAAAAGAAAAATAAGTCAAAACCTATGTGGCTAAATAAACAGGTAGGGGAGAAAATGGAAAAGAAGACGCAGGCGTTTAGATTATTGAAGTTAATAGGGATGGAGACATCATATCAGAATTATAAGGCATGTAACAAAAATTGCAAAAGGCCAATCAAATTAGCAAAAATGGATAATGAAAAAAGGATTGCAATAGAAAGTAAGATAAACCCTAAAAAGTTCTTTAAGTACCGTAATAACAAAAAAAAATGAGAAAAGAAAAAAGGACCCTTTCAGTGTGAGATGGGCAGGCAGATTATTGGAGGTAAGGAAAAAGCTGAGGTATTAAACAAATTCTTTGCCTCTGTGTTTACCAGGGAAGAATCAAGTTCAATAGTAGTGCTGCAGGAGGAAGCCACAACCTCCATATTAATGAATAATTGGTTAACTGAGGAAGAAGTTCATAGGCGGCTTGAAAAAATTAAAGTAAATAAGGCACCTGGCCCCGTTGGCATACATCCAAGAGTTCTCAAGGAGTTAAGCTCAGTAAAAGCCAAACCATTATATTTAATATTCAAGGACTCCATTTCCACAGGCTCAGTACCACAAGACTGGCGTAAAGCAGACGTGGTGCCTATATTTTAAAAGGGAGCTAGATCACAACCGGGGAATTACAGATCTGTAAGCCTGACTTCAATAGTAGGGAAACTACTTGAAGATTTAATACGGGATAATATTCAGGAATACCTAATGGAAAACAAAATTATTAGTAATAGTCAGCATGGATTTATGAAGGATAGATCATGCAAAACTAACCTTATTTGTTTCTTTGAAGAGGTAAGTAGGAATTTAGACCAGGGTAATGCAGTTGATGTGGTCTACTTAGATTTTGCAAAGGCTTTTGATACGGTTCCACACAAGGTTTGTGTACACAATAAAGCAAATTGTACTCAGTACAAATATATGCACCTGGATAAAAATTTGGTTGAAGAATAGACAACCATAAATGGAACTATTTCAGGTGGGGCTAAAGTCGTGAGGGGAGTACATCGGGATTGGTACTGGGGACCCCTGCTTTTTAACTTGTTTAGTAATGACCTTGAGGTTGGCATTGAGTGCAAAGTCTCCATCTTTGCTGATGATACTAAATTGTGTAAGGTAGTAGAATCAGAGCAGGATGTAATTTCTCTCCAGAAGGACTTGAAGAGACTGGAAACTTGGGCAGGTAAATGGCAGGTCATGTTTAATACAGGTAAATGTAAGGTTATGCATTTGGGAAGCAAGAATAAACAGGCGACTTACAAATTTAATGGGGATAAATATGGGGAATTCTTGATGGAGAAGGATTTAGGAGTGCTTGTAGACAGGCTTAGCAATAGTGCCCAAAGTCATGCAGTAGCTGTAAAGGCAAACAAGATCTTTCTTGCATTTGTCGGGTGATGCAAGGGAAGTAAACAATTATGCCCCTTTACAAAGCATTAGTACGACCACACCTTGAATATGGAGTACAATGTTGGTCACCACTCCTTAGTAAAGACATTATGGCACTAAAGAGTGCATAGAAGAGCCACCAAATTAATAAGAGGGGATAGACAATCTAACTTATGTGGAGAGGCTAGCTAAATTAGATCTACAGTATTTACATTATAAAAGAGGCGTCTAAGAGGGATATGATAACTATATACAAATATATTTGGGGACAGTACAAGGAGCTTTCAAAAGAACTATTTATCCCAAGGACAGTACAGAGGACTCGGGTCATCCCTTGAGGTTGGAGGAAAGGCGATTTTCACCAGCAACAAAGGAAAGGGTTCTTTACAGTAAGGGTAGTTAAAATGTGGAATTCATTACTCATGGAGACTGAAACATGGGAAGGATGTTGATCCAGGGACTAATCCAATTGCCAATTCTTGGAGTTGGGAAGGAATTAATTTTTTCCCTTATGAGATATTATTGGATGGTATGTCACTGGGTTTTTTTGTTTGCCTTCCACTGGATCAATAAGGAAGTATAGATATAGGATAAGTATCTGTTGTCGAAATTTAGCATAGGTTGAACTTGATGGACGTATGTCTTTTTTTCAACCTCATCTACTATATAACTACAGTATGTAACTATTAACAACTTGTATCTTTTTTTCAGCTCTTCCTTTATAAAATAGACATTACTTTGAGACCTCACTAACTGTCCCAATTTTAGGTTTGCAAATTGTGTGAGAAACGAGGAAGAACAGAACCTTGTGGCGTTGCAGAACCACAGGAAAATCTACTACAGAACCTGCACAGTCCTCCCCCCACACACAGAGATCCTGGTCTGGTATGGAGATGAATATGGGAAAGAGCTTGGTATCAAGGGGATATGCTGTGGAAAAGTAACGCACCAGCACTAGGTAATCAGGAATAGGTGTGTTGTGTGGTTTTTACATCTCTATTGTCTTATTACTGATGTTAAATTGCAAATAGTGATAGATCTGCATACACCATTACGGGTCAACTAGAACTTAATATCACTAAACCTGACTTGAGTCAAAGGGCCGGATATATCAAGCTGCGGTAATCAAAAATGCCGTATTACCGCCCATAAAAAAAGTGCCTTATTATTATCGTGCAATGAATCAGCGTTGCAGCGCCAAAAATAAAGCACTTTTTATCGGACCCGTTAAAAGCATCAAATCCGATACAAAACAGGCATAATATCATATTTTCAAGAATAAAATGCCATACGTCAAGTTCCGATATTTATTGGAACGGGTGAACGGCAGAAATACCGCAAATATTTTATCACCAGCTCCAGCCCCGTCTTTCCTATGTATATAATGGCCAATATACTGCCCATTATATACATAGGCAAGATAAGCTAAACCAACATGGAATAGATGATAAAATAGTTATTAAAATACATTAAAGTACATATTAACCCCTTAATATTCCACGGGCCAACTAGTCATCGGTTTTTCCATAACTAGCTGACCACAAAGGGGATAATTTAAACATTACACTACCTAACCCCCTTTGCCACCTTAGTGGCTAGCAAAGCATGGTTAGTTCTTGGTTTGTCCCGCAGGCATAAACAAAACACTACAGCTCAGATACATCAAATTCTGTTAAAGTGGAGTTAATATCGCACCCGGGGAAATAATAAACTAACGGGTGTTATTACTGCAATTTTAGGCTGGAAAGCACCTTAGTAAAGTGACGAGCTCACAAGACAGTGTGCTCAAAAGAAAAAATTCACTTAAATGCACACCAATCAAATATAACTTTTATTAACATTACTTAAAACATATATTACAGATTTGTGAGTGTAACAGCAATTAAAATAAGTATGTGAAACGAACTACCTGTATCCCTTACTAAATAAATAAACACTCGGACACAGTAAACGTCTTGTCAGGTGGTAGGGGATATTAGGCAGATGCAGCACTGTTGGAAATAACTAACAGAGACCAGAAAAATGACTCTAAAATGCACCAATAAATATCATTCATCAAGAAACCACATTAGGATGATTCATTAGTAGATCTAGTAGGGTGCATTTAAAAATAACCAATAGATAGATGTATCCTCTATACCCATCCAGGGAGAGGTATAGACTAGGAGCAAGGCACTGCCTTAAAGATACTGATGTATAGTGTTATAAGCTATATGTGTGGGGTGACCATAACTGGCAGCCGCCCCACAACACTAGTTATGAAGTTATCTATCTATATATTTCTCAAACCGTTGTATGCGTGTCTGTTTGTCCTGTGTCTGCCTGTGTCTAGGGGCAATTGCATTGGACCTGTGGCCTGCCCGTCACTCTGCCTCTGGCCAATGAGATGGCTCCCTTGGCCGGCCCGCCCGCCCCCGCACACCTCTGCCAACACACCGACACCACTGCCTCAGGCCAACACCCACACCACTGCCTCAGGCCAATGAGATGGCTCCCTTGGTCCGCACGCCCACCCCCGCACACCTCATTGGCCTGCGGCCAACACAATGACACCACTGCCACACTCTCCCAGCCCTCACTGAGCTTTGGGAACGCTTCACAGCACCTAACCCTCACTGCTCTGGGAGATTTGGGAACGCTCAACAGCACCTAAATATAAATACCGTAAATATTTTATCACCAGCTCCAGCCCCGTCTTTCCTATGTATATAATGGCCAATATACTGCCCATTATATACATAGGCAAGATAAGCTAAACCAACATGGAATAGATGATAAAATAGTTATTAAAATACATTAAAGTACATATTAACCCCTTAATATTCCACGGGCCAACTAATCATCGTTTTTTCCATAACTAGCTGACCACAAAGGGGATAATATAAACACTACATTACACTACCTACTCCCCTTTGCCACCTTAGTGGCTAGCAAAGCATGGTTAGTTCTTGGTTTGTCCCGCAGGCATAAACAAAACACTACGGCTCAGATACATCAAATTCTGTTAAAGTGGAGTTAATATCGCACCCGGGGAAATAATAAACTAACGGGTGTTATTACTGCAATTTTAGGCTGGAAAGCACCTTAGTAAAGTGACGAGTTCACAAGACAGTGTGCTCAAAAGAAAAAATTTACATAAACGCACACCAATCAAATATAACTTTTATTAACATTACTTAAAACATATATTACAGATTTGTGAGTGTAACAGCAATTAAAATAAGTATGTGAGACGAACTACCTATTCTCTTTATCCCCCGTCCATTCTCTCTCCACCCTCCTGCATTCTCACTACCCCCCCATTCTCTCTCTGACCCGCACAGACACACAGCCACTGTCCTTTGCAGACACTCACACAGCCACTGATCTGCACAGACAGACCCGCACAGACCCTGACCCTGCACAGACCGGACCCTGACCCTGCACAGACTCGAACCCTGACCCTGCACAGACCCGGACCCTGACCCTGCACAGACCCGGACCCTGCACAGCCACTGTCACAGACCCTGACCCTGCCCAGACACACACTGACCCTGCACAGACACACTGACCCTGACCCTGCACAGACACACACTGACCCTGACACACTGACCCTGCCCAGACACACACTGACCTTGACACACTGACCCTGCCCAGACACACACTGACCCCGACACACTGACTCTGCACTGAGACTCTGACCCTGCACTGAGACACTGACCCTCTGACCCTGCACAGACACACACTGACACTGACACACTGACCCTTTGCATTTAAAAATAACCAATAGATAGATGTATCCTCTATACCCATCCAGGGAGAGGTATAGACTAGGAGCAAGGCACTGCCTTAAAGATACTGATGTATAGTGTTATACGCTATAAGTGTGGAGGTGACCATAACTGGCAGCCGCCCCACAACACTAGTTATGAAGTTATCTATCTATAAACTGTATTTCTCAAACCGTTGTATGCGTGTCTGTTTGTCCTGTGTCTGCCTATGTCTAGGGGCAATTGCATTGGACCTGTGGCCTGCCCGTCACTCTGCCTCAGGCCAATGAGATGCCTTGGCCCGCCCGCCCCCGCACACCTCTCATTGGCCTGCGGCCAGCCAACACACCGACACCACTGCCTCAGGCCAACACCCACACCACTGCCTCAGGCCAATGAGATGGCTCCCTTGGTCCGCACACCCACCCCCGCACACCTGTAAGGAATCGGGGAACACGCCCCCTGCGGCGTGCTCCCTCTTTACCTGCCGCATCTCAGTTCCCGCTCTCCTTATAGAGCATGCACGCACCCGCGGTTCCCTACTCGTACCACGGAGCCCGGCCACCCCCGGTCACGTCACGCATTCTCTCATGTGTGGCGTGTACACGTGACGGCGTGCGCCGCCCTCCAGCTGCGCGGCAACTCACTTCCTTCTTATCCCCTGTGGCCTCCCCACCTCGCTAACGGGTCCTTCCCTTTCCCTGCGCTTGTGAGGAGAGCACAAGCGTGACATTATGCTCGGCCAAACAAACGGAGCCCCAGAGGTGGCCCCGCCTTCCTCCATGTTCCATGCCATGTTCGTGTCCATGTTCCTAGTTCCTGAGGCCTGCTGCTAGCTCCATGCAGAGGCCCGTTCCTGTACCCCTGTTCGTTGGGAGATCCTAGTCCCCCCTAGTCTAGTAAGGATCGTTCGGAGTCCGATCCTGAAGGGGGGGATACTGTAAGGAATCGGGGAACACGCCCCCTGCGGCGTGCTCCCTCCTTACCTGCCGCATCTTAGTTCCCACTCTCCTTATAGAGCATGCACGCACCCGCGGTTCCCTACTCGTACCACGGAGCCCGGCCACCCCCGGTCGCGTCACGCATTCTCTCACGCGTGGCGCGTACACGTGACGGCGTGCACCGCCCTCCAGCCGCGAGTCAACTTCACGCCCCCTTGTGGCGTATTCTCTACCCATGCCTAGTTTCTCTGATGTCTCTCTGTATGGCATGCGCCGTCCTCTAGCTGCGAGTCAAGATTCCCTGTTGATTCTCTGTGTGGCGGGCGCTGCCCTCTTGCCTAGTTTCCCTGATGTCTCTCTGTATGGCATGCGCCGTCCTCTAGCTGCGAGTCAAGATTCCCTGTTGATTCTCTGTGTGGCGGGCGCTGCCTTCTAGCTGCGAGTCTTCCTTCCTATGCATCGCTGCCCCTTAGTCTCTTGGATCGCTCGGAGTTCGATCCTTAAGAGGGGGGTACTGTAACGATGCGCAGAACACGCCCCCTGCGGCGTGTTCCTTCCTTACCTGTTTACTTCTGATCGCCGCCCTCTAGCTGCGAGTCAAGATCCTGTGTCTTTAAGGATTCTGAAGCAAGCAACGCCATCTTGCTTTCTGGCAAACCCTGCCCTCTTCCTCCTGACAGGAAGTAAGCCTCTCTTTGCCTTTCTCTCTGCTATTAGTCAATTGCTGCCAGCCCTGGTGCCTGCTAGTATTACCATCATGCTGTTCCTGCCTGGACCTCCTTGGGACCTTTACTCTCCTTTGGATTCCGGAAGACTGGGACAGTCACTCATATACTACTAAGGTTAGTTTACCGTCGGGTAGTGTAGGTACCTGCTAAGTAGGGTTCACCTTGACGTGGTAGCAGGCTTATAATTCCTTGGCCAATGGATTAGACTAAGAACCCTTATGTTATGTTTAGTTTCGCTGCACCTTGCTGTTTCTGGCACTATGCCTTTAAGAAGTCTGGACGTTCTCCTAGAAGTAATCCTTCTCTGGATGTTACCTTGTGCTCTGGACTCCATGCCCATGTTCATGTTCCTTGTTTCCTGAGACCGGCTGCTAGTGTCACGCAGCGGTCTGTTCCTGTCTCCTGTGCTGAAGCGGAGTACTCTCCTTGTTGATTTCAGCTCCCAGTTTCCTGAGGCCGGCTGCTAGTGTCACGCAGCGGTCTGTTCCTGTTTCCTGTGCTGAAGCGGAGTACTCTCCTTCTTGACTTCAGCTCCCAGTTTCCTGAGGCCGGCTGCTAGTGTCACGCAGCGGTCTGTTCCTGTTTCCTGTGCTTAAGCGGAGTACTCTCCTTGTTGACTTCAGCTCCCTGTTTCCTGGTTTCCGTTTCCACACTCCCGTGCTGAAGCGTTGGCTTCCCACAACCCCGCGTTGGTGCCTGAGAACGCGCGCACTCCCGCTCTGCTGTCAGAGCATGCGCGCACATGCAGCTGGACCAGTCGTGTCTCTGAGCTTGGCTCCGCACTTCCGGACGCGTCGCGCATTCTCATGCGTGTGGCGCGGTCACGTGACTACGTGCGCCGATCCCCAGCTGCGCGGCAACTTACTCCCTTCGTATCCCCTGCGGCCTCCCCACCTCGCTAATGGGCCCTTCCCTTTCTTCTCTGCGCTTGTGAGGAGAGCACAAGCGTGACAACACCTCATTGGCCTGCGGCCAACACAATGACACCACTGCCACACTCTCCCAGCCCTCACTGAGCTTTGGGAACGCTTCACAGCACCTAATCCTCACTGCTCTGGGACGACGCTTCACAGCTCTCAACCCACAAAACCCTCAACGCCTGCTACCATCAAAATAACTGCGGAATCAGGTACAGCCTCTTATCTATATAAATATTATTTTCACCACTGAAACACTCCCCACCCTCACACAACAGCGCACGATCACCTCCACACACCGCACGCTCACGGAACGTACACTGACGCCCACCGCCTCTTAAAAACCCTCCACCCACCCCTCACCCCCCCCCAACAATGCAGACCACAACCGCACGCCACACCTCTCCCGGTACCGCAGACCCTCTACGACACGCACACACTCCTGCCTACCCTGCCAACACCCCTCAACTTCAGCTCAACACAACATCGCCACCGGACAACGCCCACATGGATCTCCAACACTATCACGCAACACAGTCCTCCCTCCGGAGGACGCCACCCACCCACACAGAGCCCAGACCCCCCCCCCCCGGAGCCCAAACCCACCCCCCCCCTGGAGCCCACAACACCCTCTGCTACTCACTTTCACATCGCCACCGGACAACGCACGGATCTCCAACACTATATCACAACCACTCCCGTGGAGCGCAACCCCTCCCGTACGCCGCAAACACTCATGTCTCCCGGAGCACCACCCCCTCCAAAACATTCCTGTAGCTCCCCCCTCCAAAACACTCCCGTAGCCCCCCCTCCAAAACACTCCCGTAGCCCCCCACCCTCCAAAACACTCCCGTAGCCACCCCCCCTACAAAACACTCCCGTAGCCCGCACACCCCCGCCCCCCCCCCAAACTCCCGTAGGCCGCACCCCCCACAAACACTCCCATAGGCCGCACCCCCCACAAACACTCCCATAGGCCGCACCCTCCACAAACACTCCCGGAGGACACACCCCACCACAAACACTCCCCTAGCCCGCACCCCCCCCTTAAAAAACACTCCCGTGGCCCAACCCCCCCCCCCCCAGACGCATGTACCTCAGTAACACAACAACACCTCCCGTAGGCCGCAACAACCACCCTTCTGGGCCCACACACCTCACCTTCAGTCAACAACAACACATCCTGGCACATGTCTGCTTGCAAAAACAATATTGCCTCACAGTCTCACTTATACACAAACACACACACAACACTCAGCCACACACACAACACTCAGCCACACACCCAACAGCCAGCCACACGCCATCAGCCACGCACACACACGCCCTCGCCCACGCACACACGCCCTCAGCCACGCACACACACGCCCTCAGCCACCCCACACACACCCTCAGCCACGCCACACACACACACGCACGCCACACGCCCTCAGCCACGCAACACATACGCCCCCTAGCCACGCAACACACACGCCCTCAGCCACGCCACATGCACTCAGCCACGCCACACGCACTCAGCCACACACACCCAACCCTCCTGTGCTGGCCACGCCACACACACACGCATGCCACACGCCCTTAGCCACGCCACACGCCCTCAGCCACTCCACACGCCCTCAGCCACGCCACACACACGCCCTCAGGCATGCCACACGCCTTCAGCAACGCCCCACACACACGCCTTTCAGCCACGCGCCACACACACACACGGCCCTCAGGCACACCGCACGCCACACGCCCTCAGCCACGCAACACGCCCTCAGCCACGCCACACGCACCCAACCCTCCTGTGCTGATACGCCACATAAAACAACACTTCAACACACCCCTAACTACCCCCCACGCCACAACCACCGCAACGCACAACTCACGCTGCCGCATATTCAACACACATCCCCTACCCAACGCCTCAACACACACCCTCACGGACGCCAAAAGACACCAACACACCCTCGCCACGGGAAGAACACCCCCCCCCCCTTATTCACGGTTCACATCCCAGGCAACGCCGGGTCTCTCAGCTAGTTAGTAAATAACACAGCACCAAGTATACCCTAAATTCAGCTGGATGTGAGGTCACAGTCAGAGAACCTTATATAGCTATATAAAGTTGATCACCCATAGAGCCCACTATAAGGTAGTGCCAAGTAATGAACTCCAAGATATGTTGTAATATAATATAATAATTATTATAGAGGGGGCGGGGGGGGGGAAGGGAGTGGAGAGGGAGGGTGCGGGGAGCCAGAACATTACATCACGGGCAACGCCGGGTATATCAGCTAGTAAAGAATATCACTTGTGAGCACATGAGGTTTTCTGTCGCATTTTTCACCCACCATAACTTAAAATGTATGGTAAACCTATCCAGCCTAGAAATATTTCAAAGCAAGTATAGACCAACCTCACACTGATGATACCCATCAAGATTGAAACATGTCTGTGAATGGTTTGTACTTGCTTTGCTAGTCCCATGCTGTACTTAAAAGCTGTGTGAACGGCAATGCATCAAGCTTAAATGGGCTCCATGTGAATGGATATTCTTTGCAAAAGGTGACACATTGTGTGCTCATTTGCATGTCATTATCCAGAATCCCTTGCTGCAGTGAGAGCACTGTATGCGAGGTGATAATGGTTGAAAGGCAGGGTTGTAAACCTGTCTGAGACATACTAGTGTGCTCAAAAGTGATATTCTTTATTAGCTCTGTCTGTCTGTCTGTCTCCTGTCTGTCTGTGTCTGTCTGTCTCTGTCTGTCGAAAGCACACAAACAATATGTGAAAATCCAAAATGGATTTTATTAGCAACAAAACAATATTAAAATATACCTAAACACATACAAAATGAACGCTGCTGATCCAAGAGATACACAATATACATGTAAAGACCCAAAATATGTACCTTCCAGCAGCCCGCAGCAGCTCCCTCCTGGAGACCGGACCCGTGGAGGGAGAGGGGTGGAGTAGCGGGTCACTCCACTCAAACCACGCCCCCCTCCCGCTCCTGCTCCCTACAGACCGCATATCGCAGTCTGTGCCTGTCAGCGCGCCGCCTGTCTGCAGTGCGGGTGCGCTGACTGAGGGTGCGGGGTCCTAGCCTAATGCTGCACATGTTGTACTAAACCCTTCACTTTTACAATGTACATCCACAGTTTACTTTTATCCTGAACTTTTGGTGATATCCCAACTTACCTCTCCTGCATGACCTTTTGTAGGACAGTTTGTGTAACAGTGACTTTTTTGTCTCGTCTAGTACAAAGACAATCACCAATAATCCCCCCATTCCAACACTGCAAGGTTGCTTTTGGCAGCCAGGATTACCTCCTCAAACATCTGAAGTTCAAACACCCAAATGAGTATATGGAAAAGATGAGGACAGAACAATATTGCAACTTTCCAATAAATATGACAGAAAATGCATCTTTCAACCCGTCAAGGCAATTAATAAACAATGCAACAGCTTCTCATCCCAAAAGATATATATTAGCAGCTGCCACAGGAAAAGATCTTGGAGAAAGTGGGAAGAATCTGACTTGGTTATCAGACCAGAACCTACAGAAGGGGACACAGACCGGGGAGAGACCGCATGTATGTGGGGAATGTGGGAAGGGATTTAGTCATTTATCCAAGCTGAACACACACATGAGGACACACACAGGGGAGAGACCGTATGTATGTGGGGAATGTGGGAAGGGATTTAGTCATTTTCCCAACCTGAACAGACACGAGAGGACACACACAGGGGAGAGACCGCATGTATGTGGGGAATGTGGGAAGGGATTTAGTCGGTTATCCCACCTGAACACACACGAGAGGACACACACAGGGGAGAGACTGCATGTATGTGGGGAATGTGGGAAGGGATTTAGTCAATTATTCAGTCTGAACAGACACCAGATGACACACACTGGGGAGAGACCGCATGTATGTGCGGAATGTGGGAAGGGATTTAGTCGGTTATCCAAACTGAACATACACATGAGGTCACACACAGGGGAGAGACCGTATGTATGTGGGGAATGTGGGAAGGGATTTAGTGACTTATCCAGCCTGAACAAACACCAGATGACACACACTGGGGAGAGACCGTGAAAATGTGCCCTTGTATTCTCCAATGTCTTAGCGTGAGAATACACCGTCTGCCGACTCGAGATGACTTCAACCTCCGGAGGATTTAGCCCACTCTTAAAGCACTGATGATCTGGGAAAACAAAATGGTGGACGAGCTCGGGAGAAGACAGTAATCGAGTCAGACAAGCTTTGTCAAAAACTGTTCTCTCGTTTATTAAAGGTTTACAGCCAGTTTATATAGCAATCTTGAGCATAGAAAAAACACAGATATGAGAACATACTTCCCCTTTTAATTCACAGTCTGTCTATCTCAGCAAAATGACAGTTAGACAGTTTATGGTCTGGGAAGGGGCCCGATACCGAGTTTGGAGGCCGTTAAAGGAAATGTCAGTATGTTGTGTAATGCATTCTTGTGTAACTTATGCCCAATATGGCTGAAGACAAGTTCCTGTTTTCTACAGGGCAAAATAAGTCTGAACAAATACAGTTCAGCTAGCGATAAGTGGGTGATAGGTCACATTCTCAAATCTGCCTGGAAGGCATAATTACGTATGTCATATAGCATGTGGTTAGTTCCTGAGACTTAAATGTTAGTACAGAATAGTTATAGAAAAATGGTTATCCAGCAATCAAAATGGAGTCCCCCCTTATATGCACATTTTCAATCCCCCCTTTTGTCATCACAAAATGACAATTAACCTCTAGGATATGGGGGTCTCGTATTGGATTTGAATGTTATCATAATCCATCAAAGGTATCTGGACTCTAGTGGCAGTAGGTCCAGAGTCATGTATCATATTTGGAAAACTGTGAATGGGGGCATTAACGTCCAGTGATGCATATGTGTGATCAATTGACTTACCAAAAGGCATAATCATTTTACATAAAGATAAGCACATGAATTTGCAGCATGAAAAAATAACAACTAATACTACGATTATGCTAGTGATTACTATCAGTCCCATAAGAAGTTTCCTTCCCAATTCTCCAATCCATGCACCTAACCCAAAAGTCCAATCAAACTGATCAACTCTCTCAGTAATGTCTGCAACAAGAGTTTTTATGTCAGCGACATGATTCTGCAATGACTTGGAGTGATCAGAGAGATTGAAACAACACATTCCCTGAAAATCTTGACATCCATGCTCATGTTTAAGCAAAAGATAATCAATTGCGGCGCGATTTTCCAAAATTGCTTTGCGTGTATCTTGTAAATCTATCATTAGTTCTTCTAGGGCCTGGGAAGTGTGATTTAACCCCTTGGCTACAGCGCATGCCAGTTTGGCGAGAGTTCTTGCTGTATACACAGCCAATCCAGGAACTCCAACAAGGGAAGCCGCTAGACTTACAATTTCAGTAGTTGACAATAAATTTACATGTGGATTGCAATCTTCAGTAAGTGAAATAGTGGATCGTTTAACTTTGGTTTGATGTAAGCCAGGTTCTACAGAAAACATCATTATCCCTAACCTGGTGAGAGCACATGGCCCCCCTGAGATGTTTCCTGGTATGTACGTGTAGGTAGTATTACCACAAGAAAACAACCATCCAACGGGAAGTTTAACAGAATAAAGATGACTTGGTGTGCTTACTGTGTGATTGCAACTCATAGTGTTGTTGACGCTAGTACATTTGTCATCAGTTCGACTACACAATATTCTGGTCATGTTGGTGGATGCTGAGGGCGTCAATTTTACTTGTTTACATTTACCTATCTTTTCAGGATTACATGTCATTTGATAACATATGTCACCCTGTGTTATATTCTGGGTCGTAATTTGTGTCATGTTAAGCCATTTCTCACCAATACACTGGGGACAGTCACGACAATATTCATAAACAGAAAAATGCTGTCGCACATCATGATGTTCTGCCAAACTATCATTATTGCTTATGCTAAATACTTTTAACAAAATCTCTACTGGTGTGGGTACTGCTATTAGACAGCTTGTGAGTATGTCAGTTGTGCTGGTCATGTCGGCTAAACAGAAATGTGACATATTCAGTACCTCAACAGCTAAATGCTTCCAAATGTTAGTTTTGACTTCCGTTAGAAATGAAGCCATGCGTTTGGAGCGTGTGTAATGTTTTCCTGGCAAATTGTGAGAGTTAAACTGAACCTTTGGTACATGGGTTTCGCTTTCATCTTGTTCTTTGGAGATGAGAGAAGAGAGTTCACCTTCTCCAGAGAAAACATAACTTTCAGGTGGACTGTGGTTAGGGCAGGTAATAGTGGTACTCGTGATCCTAGTGATACTGAGTCCATTAACGTAGATGTAGCAAAAAGCGCATATTATTATTGTCAATACGTTCAAGAGTAGACAAACGTGTATGCATCTGCGCCGATTCTTCTGAAATCGTGTCTCTGGTGTTTGACGAATCTCAAATCTTGGCTCTACTCTTTCGTTGACTTGATACGTGATGCATGAATCCATGTAGACGAATCTTCAGTCAGCACGGCTGTACGAGTCACTGCGAGGATCGTGGTTGGAAGACCGTAGGGCGGTTCTGTTGTCCCTCCTTTGGCGGGCAGGCGCTTGACCACGACTTTGTCTCCGGGCTGGAAACGATGTGTCGGCTTATCTGAAGGGAGCGGAAAAGAAGAAGAAACATCACCATAGATGCCATTCAATTTCTGTATCAAGTGATGAACATAATTCTCTTGAATTTGCTCTAGGTCTCCAACTTCCTTTGGGCAATACGTACCATGAGCCCAGGGAGTTGGAAACGGCCTCCCCATTAAAATTTCAAAAGGTGACAATTTGGTAGTACTATTCGGGGTCATCCTAATTTCTGCAAGGACTGCGGGAAGGACATCTGGCCATCTTGAAAAGGTACCATTTGTTCCCTTACGCAGTTTATCCTTGATCGTGCGATTGGTCCTCTCTACCTGACCTGAAGACTGTGGGTGGTAAGGTATGTGAAACTTCCAATCTATAGCGAGAGTTTTAGCAACTCCTTGAGTCACCTGGGATGTGAAATGTGTTCCTCGATCACTATTTATTTGAAGAGGACATCCCCATCGGGGAATGATTTCCTTGCAAAGTATTTTTACAACAGTCTTTGCATTTTCGTTCGATGTAGGAAATGCCTCAACCCATTTGCTGAATTGATCTACCATTACCAGTAGGTATTTCAGCTTTCCCGCAGCTGTTGGCATCTGTGTGAAATCAATCTGTATTTGCTCCATTGGGCCACTAGGTGGTGGTAGATGTTCATGTTTTGCGGGTCGTGTCCCTTGTGTGTTATTTCTGATGTATGTTAGACATCTGGCTAGTTGTGTCTCAACTACCTGATCAATGTCTCTAACTAAGAACAATTCCTTAATCTGATCACCTGTAGCTTTCTTTCCTTTATGCCCAATTCCATGGAAATGTGAGATTAGAATAGGGCTAGCTATTTTAGGAAAACCTATCACTGTGTCCTTAGTCCAAATCCCATTCTCATCCTTGCTCAAACCTTTTTCCTCCCATAGCTCTACATCTTTTTCTTCTGCAAGTTCTTGTAACATTTTAAGATCGTAGTCTGGGAGATGGCATGTCATTACCATATTGAGCTGTGTGTCAACAGTGGTGTGGTATGCTGGAAACATGATTTGTGATTGTGCAGCCTCTTTCGCATGAAAATCGGCCAACTCATTACCTTTGGCCTCATCTGTCTCTCCACCAGCATGTCCTTTACATTTAACAATTGCTAGTTTACTGGGTAGCAACATGGCTTCCAGTAACTGCTCTACCAATGTGGCATGTGATATTCCCTTACCATCAGCACTTACAAAACCACGATTTTTCCAGATTACTCCAAAATCGTGTACGACTCCGTATGCATAGCGAGAGTCTGTGTAAATGGTTACCGTATTCTGAGATGATGCTTTACATGCTTCGGTCAATGCTATTAATTCTGCTGCTTGAGCTGAAACAAACGGTAATGCTCCAGAACAGATTACTGTGTCTGGTAACCTAACTACTGCAAATCCCGTCACATATACTCCATCTGAGGGCTTAGAGCATGACCCATCTACAAACAATACATCTCCCTCCTTAAGGGGCGTACTTTCTAAGTCGCTCCTTACTGATGTCGTGTTGTGTATGTTTTGTAGGCAGTCATGATCTTCATTGCCTATGTCAGAGTTGTGTAGTAACAGATTAGACAGAATTTGAGCTGGACCAGTGTGTGGTGGGTGATATTTGACAGTGAGGTTTGAGGTAGATGTGAGGATAGTTTCATACCCTGTTCTACGCTGTGCGGTCATGTGCTGCGTAGTGAGGTTCTTGAGAACATGTAGTACCTGGTGTGATGTATGCAAGGTTAGTTTGTGGGACAGCACAATAGTTTGTACTGCTTCTACCAAAATAGCGCATGCAGCTACTTGTCTTAAACACGCTGGGAACCCTTGCACAATCTCCTGCAGTTTCTTAGAATAGAATGCCACCGGTCTATAGCCTGAGCCATGTTCTTGTGCTAGTACGCCAACAACCGCGGTACCTGTCTCGCTGCAAAACAAATGGAAAGGCAGGTTATAGTTCGGCAAGCCCAGAGCGGGGCTAGAACACAATGCAGTCTTAAGTTCAGTGAATGCAGTGATAATCTCTGGCGTCCATTGCAGTGGGTCTGGCATATGCATCAATGTCAATTGTCTCAAGATGTTATCCCAGTGGGAACAGTTCGGTATCCATTGGCGGCAATAGGTGATCATCCCCAGAAAAGACAACATAGCAGCTTTCGTCTTAGGTTTGGGGAGAGTGGCAATTACCTTGACTCGATCTGGCGAAAGGAGTCTCTGTCCTGGCTGTAGTATGAAGCCTAAATATTTGACAGTTTGTTGCACCAACTGTATCTTGTGTGGTGAGACCTTATGACCTGTAGCAGCGAGATGCTCCATCAGACTATGCGTATCCAGAGTGCACGCTTCCTCAGTTTGACTGCAGAGTAGTAAGTCATCCACATACTGCAGCAAAACAGAGTCACCGGGCGGACACCAGTCAGCAAGAGTCATGCGCACGATCAGGCTGTAAGCCGTGGCGGAATCGCAATATCCCTGTGGTAGACGAGACCACCTGTATTGTTCACCTTAACGCCTTGTAAACGCAAACAAAGATCTTGTGTTAGGGTGCACCGGAATGGAAAAGTAAGCTGAGTTCAAGTCTATTACCGTGAAATAGATCGCTGTTGCTGGTATTGCTGTAATGATCGCTGTAACATCTGGTACTATAGGCGCTAATGGTTGCACTAATTGATTAACTGCGCGCAAATCTTGTGTAAAACGCCACTGCGAGCTGTTAGGTTTTCGGTACTGGGTTAACTGGTGTGTTGTATGGTGAGACAGTTGGTTCTATCACTCACTTTGCGAGTAACTCCTTAATAATAGGTTCTATACCTGCTTCCTTTTCTGCAGATAATGGGTACTGTTTGATGTAAACCGGACTTACTCCTGGCTTTAGTGTAGCCTCATATGGTGTACATGAGATGAGACCTGGGTCAGTGTGAGAAGTAGCCCATACCCGTGGGTCAATGTCCTGTAATGATAAAGGTATGTCAGCAGAATAAAGATTCCATTCTATATCCCATATCTCGTCAATAGGTAAATACTTGTCCTGTAATACAAGCTGCTGTCCTTGAGCCCATATGAAGGCTCCTTTGTCTGATGCAATGTAGACAGTCGTTGGTGTGATCCATACACCTTCAATGCGAGCAGACACATCTGAGTGTGCTTCAGGGTCATGCATCTCTGCTTCTGGATCATAGATAATACATGAAACAGGATTAGCAAATGTCATGCGTGTGTAAGGCATATCACCATGGATGGCAAAATCTGACAATTTGGTCAGTTGTTCAACTAATCTATCTGGCATTGTTAACCCTCGGACTTTGAGTCTGCCAGTGTCATGCTGAAAAAGAGAAAGATCATAATTATTGGGGGAGAGATGTGGAGAACTTACAATAATCCCCCCCTTGTCATCAATGCTTATGTCAATTTGCATTTTGGCCATGAGATCACGTCCTAATAAATTCACTGGACATTGTATTGTATTGTATTGTATGTCTTTATTTATATAGCGCCATTAGTGTACATAGCGCTTCACAGTAGTAATACATGTGGTAATCAAATAAATAACAGATAATATAAATAACAGATCATGGGAATAAGTGCTTTAGACATAAAAGTAACATTTCGGAAGAGGAGTCCCTGCCCTGAGGAGCTTACATTCTAATTGGTAGGTAGGGAGAACGTACAGAGACAGTAGGAGGGAGTTCTGGTAAGTGCAATTGTGGAATAACCCTGAAAGGGTGCTTCCAGTGTTTGTCAGACCTAGGATTTAATTGAACTGACAAAATGGGAGTGTTGTAACATTTAGTGAGAGTACCCTCAATACCCATAGAGGACTCGTCTGCTTGCTGCATTGGGCCCTTGTAAGAATGTTTATTAAGACAAGAACGCGTTGCACCTGTGTCTACAAGAAAATCAGTTAATCTGCCATTGACATACTGCTGCGGCCAAGTTTATTCGAGCATTTGCCCGTTCTTGGCCGCAGCAGTAGCCTGGCGCGCGCCCGAGAGTGACGGGCGCGCGCCGAAGCAGCGGAAGAGCGCCCTCCGATCGGGGCGCTCTCCCTACCGCTGCCGGGTCCGCCGGGTCCCCCGGAACCCCCTGCCGCTGTCCCGCGATCGCGGGACACCAGGGCTCCCTCGGGGAGCCCCTGGACGCGCGTGCAGGGGGCGCACGCTCCCGAAGACGCGTGACCGCGCGTCTATGACGCGCGGCACGCCGAGGGGCGGCCACTAGCAAGCCGGGAAATCTCCCGGCTTGCGGTACCGGCCACACTTTAATAAAGTGTGTCGGTAGTGTACAATGATAGTAATGGTATATCTAACCATCCATTAGACACAGAAGCTTGTGGGCAGACGAGGGTTTCCGTCCTCGGGCATCCCTATTGGCCATATGGCATCTCTTGGTTCCATGCAACATTATATTGAGGGCTGGAAACATTTTGGCCCTGATAATTGTGATTCTGATGTGGCCTCTGAGTATTTTGCTGCATATTTCTGCTGCTATTCTGCTGGTATTGTGGTTGGTTCTGCTGACCATAGCCTTGATGCTGCCTGTTATTTCCCTGACTTTGATAATCCTGCTGCTGATTATTTTGTTGTTGGTTGTTACCCTGAGAAGGGGCCCAACATTCATGTCTCCAGTGTCCCTGTTTCCCACAGTTAAAACAAATGCCTGGTCTGCGCTGGTTATTCCCTTGGGCTCCCCTACCCCTTCCTTTATTCTGACCTCCCTTGCTCCTGTAATTATTTCCTCTAGCATTCTGCACTGAGCCATCATGAGCATGCATGACAGTTTCAGGCGGGGGAGGGGGTGGGGGCAACGGTGTACGATCTGGGAAAGCTCCTGCACCATCCTTAATGGCCAGGTCACCCATTATTTTCTCAGGCGTCATTATCTGCCAACCAGTCACTGTCATGTAAACAATCTGTCTATGTGTTTCGCATAAACCATTAAGCAAAGATTGTACATACAAAATATTCATCTCGTCATCTGTTGCCTTAGGGTATTGCATACCTGCTGTATTAACACATTCGTTCTTAAATCTACGGCAAAAATCAGTAACTGACTCATCGTCTTTCTGCTTAAGCGTCATAATCAGACCTACATTTTTCCTGGATCTGCCTTGATCAAAAAAGTATTTCTCCAATAGTTTCCACATTTTGGCAATAACACCTGGATTATCCCAAACAAACTCACCCTCTGCTGGTGCATACTCAGCAGAACTCGACATACTGAAGCTGCTCCCTTTACCGGGTGCATCAAACTTCTTACTCAAGTATTTGTCAGCCTTAGACCAATCAATGTCAATGTGTCCTGTCAAACAATCTAAGCAAAATCTAATATCTCCCCCTGTAAATTGATAACCTTGACTTTTCTTCTTAAGGTATTTAATTGCACCACTTGGATTTTTAAAAGGATCCGGGCAGCCTTTAGCCCATGATTCCATCAGTGTGGTGTCTACAGAGTGAATCAAGATATCATTTCCTAAAGTCATAAACGGCAATGCTAAATCAACCCCTGCTTCAGCACAATCCTGTGTGTCAGCTTGTTGTGTCGTTTGTAATGCCTGTCGTGTTCTACGTGATATGGGGGAATCTTGTGTCGGAGTAATATACCTTCTGATTTCCTCAGCGAGTTTAACTGAATCAGCTAAAGTGTCAGCTAACAATGATTCATATTCGCGCTTCTTAGCGGTGCGAATTAAATCCTTCCTGGTAGTATTTTTCGGTGTGAAAACAGATGATTGCGGTGTAGCTAGGACAGGTTTGGCATTACTATGTGCGGGAGTTAATGTTACGGCACATGAATCAGTGAATACGTCTTTAAATTCCTTGAATTCCTCAGTTAGTTCCCTTACAGAAGCACAGAATTCCTTAACTCTATTACTGCTGGCTCCTGCAGATGACTCAGACGTCACTGTTGCTGCTGAAGCAGTGGTTTCTTTAAGTTTACTTAAAGGCAATCGGCTAGTGGGTGATGGTATGTCGGAATGAGATGAATCCGAACTAGAATCTTCCCCTTCACTCTCCCCGGAGACAGGGGGTGAACCATGAGAAGAAAGTCTTGTGGGGCTTACGACAGTGGGAAGCTGTCTTTTTGGGCTTCCTTTAGAGGACGACCTCTGATGCTTAGATTCAGAGCGGTGTACCACCTCTGATTCTGCATCGCTTCTCGACTCCACATAGGTGGGTTGAGAGGGCTGTGGGCAAATGTCATTACTCTCCTCCCTACGTACGGGTGTAGGAGGTTTATGGTGGCTTGCAGCATAGTGTGATAACGCTGCCAACATGTTAGGATCAAAACTTGGAAATAGTGGCACAGGTGTGATAGGACTATACGGGGGTACTTGTAACATCACACAAGGCGGCGGTGGTGGGGGTAAAACATCTGGAGGTAAAAACTCCTGTGGGGGTGCATTAGGGGCTTGGGAATACATCGTAGTGAGATTATCGGGCGGGGGTGGCCAAATTGGCTCCTCGGATTTTGGGTTATTATTTGGTTGTGCCTCATCAATGTGAGGTGCAACTTTTACCCAAATGCGGCCACATAATGCCATATAATGCATGTCCCACTCGGGATCAGGCTGAAACCATAGCCATTCAGGATCTCCACCCAAACATAATCCTTTTATCATTGTCATATGATATGCGGCAAAACTACCTTCCCTCGGGAAAGGGTTGGAAGATTGCATTCTCTCAGACCAACCAGCCATATTATCCACAAAAGGTACTGTGTAAAAATCTGACGTACATGCACTAACAAAATCTTTAGGCGTTTCTATGTCGGGGTTATATTCTCTGTTAATGATAAGTGTAACAGTCGGCTTCTTGCTGGGAGTCGTGCAAGCTATGTCAACAGATACCTTGCTATTTTTACAATCATTCTTTCCCTTAGGGCCACGTTTGGAGTTGGAAATTCCCATCATTCAGGCAATGCAAAACACACTTGATTTACAAAAAACAAAAATCAAGCTCGTTCTGCACTGTAAAAAGGTATGGGCAACACAGCGTGATATCATGCACTTACATACTTAGCACTTATATATACTTAGCACTTATATATCTTATGCACTGATATACTTAGCACTTATATACCTTATATATCTTATCTTATATATATAACGACATGCCCATGCACAATAATACAGAAAAAAGAAAAAAATCCCTTAAAAATCCCTTACAATCTTCCTCCCCCCTTAAAAAAAAATACACTTTTCCCACAGACACTTTAAGAGTTTTTCAAGCAGATAACCAACTATATCGCTTGTTCCTATCTCTCAACAGGGACTATAACCCTGTGTATATACTTCCGTCAAGGATTCATATAATCCTGACTTCACTTTGAGTCTTTTACTCAAGTGTCTCTATGGTTTTCCTAAACCTTGAATCATTCGGTGCAGCGGTAACTCTAAAAACTTCTAAACCTTAAAACCTTATGGGCTCTTTGGGCAAGGAGACACAGACGGATAATATACAGATAAAATATATATCTTGTACACTTACCCCGAATGTGGCTTCTGTCCCAACTTCTGACACCATGAAAATGTGCCCTTGTATTCTCCAACGTCTTAGCGTGAGAATACACCGTCTGCCGACTCGAGATGACTTCAACCTCCGGAGGATTTAGCCCACTCTTAAAGCACTGATGATCTGGGAAAACAAAATGGTGCACGAGCTCGGGAGAAGACAGTAATCGAGTCAGACAAGCTTTGTCAAAAACTGTTCTGTCGTTTATTAAAGGTTTACAGCCAGTTTATATAGCAATCTTGAGCATAGAAAAAACACAGATATGAGAACATACTTCCCCTTTTAATTCACAGTCTGTCTATCTCAGCAAAATGACAGTTAGACAGTTTATGGTCTGGGAAGGGGCCCGATACCGAGTTTGGAGGCCGTTAAAGGAAATGTCAGTATGTTGTGTAATGCATTCTTGTGTAACTTATGCCCAATATGGCTGAAGACAAGTTCCTGTTTTCTACAGGGCAAAATAAGTCTGAACAAATACAGTTCAGCTAGCGATAAGTGGGTGATAGGTCACATTCTCAAATCTGCCTGGAAGGCATAATTACGTATGTCATATAGCATGTGCTTAGTTCCTGAGACTTAAATGTTAGTACAGAATAGTTATAGAAAAATGGTTATCCAGCAATCAAAATGGAGTCCCCCCTTATATGCAGATTTTCAGACCGCATGTATGTGGGGAATGTGGGAAGGGATTTAGTGACTTATCCAGCCTGAACAGACACCAGATGACACACACTGGGGAGAGACCGCATGTATGTGGAGAATGTGGGAAGGGATTTAGTCAGTTATCCAGCCTTTACATACACGAGAGGACACACACAGGGGAGAGACCGCATGTATGTGGGGAATGCGGGAAGGGATTTATTGACGTATCCAGCCTTAACACACACAAGAGGAGACACACCGGGGAGGGACCGCAGATATGTGGGGAATGTGGGAAGGGATTTAGTGACGCATCCAGCCTGAACAGACACAGGAGGACACACACAGGGGATAGACCACATGTATGTGGGAAATGTAAGAAAGGATTTAGTTACTTATCCAGCCTGACCAGACACAAGAGGACACACACACAGGGGAGAGACCGCATGTATGTGGGGAATGTGGGAAGGGATATAGTGACGCATCCAGCCTGAACACACACAAGAGGACACACACAGGGGAGAGACCACATGTACAGTGGCGACAACCTTTATTCTAACTCGGCTAGCTACGCGAATTTCAGATTATCCCTGTTATGTGCGGTTTTGTGTAGTTTTCGCCCGGAGTGAATTGCGTTATTTTCGTGCCCGTGATTTAAGCATTTTTTTCTCGCTGTCTGCAATACTGCAATGTCGTGTAAAAACTCATGGGGGCGTTTGCGAGCTGTTGTCTTTGAAGTCTAATACCTTCGTGGTTCAACCTACAGTACGTCAGTACACAGTCTGTGCGTGCATGCGCAGTAATAGTAAAATTGCATATTTAATGTACATGCATTTGCAGTGCTGTGCTTCTGTATGGTACTGTACTGTATGTCTCATTTGAAAATTGTTGAAATGCATAGGCGTGTACAGTACTGTAGCAGTGTAAAGGGAACCCTCGCTACTGGCATTGTTTGAGTAGCCCTTTTGGCAATATTGTATCTCCTTTCACATGTCAGTGCTACACACTGTATCAAACATTTAGAAACATTTAGAAACCATACACTGTATCATTGCATATACAGTACTTACCTGCCCTGTTAGAGGGTATAGAGCTACAGTAGCCTAGAATTTATTTGGGATACATACTCCTTTTTGGTCTACCCTTCCTCCACCTTATTTTTAATTCGCCGCTAACATAGGATTTATGTATTGAGGACCGTATATTTTAAATTGAGGATCTCTCCCAATAAATTTGTTTATAACTTGATTTCATTGCACACATTACAGCTCTCCCACACCATTCCTTTGAACGTGTGTCTGGTTTGAATCACATTCCTGCTTGACAGCAGTAATTTGCTGCGCATGCGCTTGTAACTTCGCCCACCACTGCTTGCTTACTGTACCTGAGTGTGTGACCCGACCAAAAAGAAATTTAAAGAAAGAAAGAAATTTCAAAGCAGCGCGGCTTTCTGCGCCATTACGTTCAATGATAGGACCCTCCTCGCCGGCGTGACCCTTTCTCGCCGCCATTACTGGTCGGACCCTGTTGGGGTCAAGTGAGAGGGTTCCTAACACCTATGGGCAAAATGAATTTTATTTCTAGGTGCCCTAGAACAGAAGTTCCCACGCCAACTGGCCGTGAACTTGACCGAGGCCCTAGTTCCCACGCCAATTGCGCCATCATTGCTCTTTTTTTAACAATGTTGCTGATCTTGCAGCTTTGCGGTCTGGCAGTAAAAAAACACACATATCCTTTATTTATGTACAGTGTTCTTAATCTGTCCATAGCCGAGCTACAGAGCCTCAGTGCGCCTGCGTGTAATCACACCACCCCCCCCCCCCCCCAACCCTTAGAGGTTTTAAAAGTAGAGTAAAAAAAACATTAACTGATTCATGTTGTTTTTTTCATTCATTCTTATACTGTCGGGGGGGGGAGGGGGTGTGGTTGTTGTCAATGATTACGATAACCAGGAATGTGAATAAATATTTATTGTATTTTATCAGGGGGAAAAAATACAAAGATAAAAATAATCATGAATAATACATACTTCAGCCTTTATTAAATTCTTCTGACAGATTGAAATCGGAGAAACATTTACAAAACATTTGTAAAACATGGAGATACATGAAAAATGGACATTTATATGAATATTAATTAATAATACATACTGTACTGTATAATATATATATATATATATATATATATATATATATATATATATATATATATATATATTATTTCCGTCTGTACAGTATGTTGTTCCTCATTCTGTGAACAGTACAGTACTTCATTGAGAGAGGAGAGTTTTTGTGTAGAGTATATGTGGTGCTTTGCATATACATTTTGCAGGCACAGGTCCCTGTCTGTCCGGTGGAGCTAACAATCTACTGTTTGTTTTTGGTGCCTAAGGCACAGGGAGTTAAAGTGACTTGCTTTTTATGTACTGTATTTGGGGGTTGTATTTGGGGGTTTATTGATCAAATTATTATGATTATGATGAACTGCCTTTTGAAATTACAGTACTGTACTCTGCGGAATCAGTTATTTCTTTGAACTGCAGCACAACTAATCCTTCAGCCCTTGCTGCTTAATGCGCATGAGTCACCCACCCAACCCCCTCTCTCCACAGAGTCGTTAATGTTCTGAATATTGCCATTGTGTTCTTAATCTGTCCATAGCCGAGCTACAAAGCCTCAGTGTACCTGCGTGTAATCACACCACCCACCCCCCCCAACCCTTAGAGGCTTTGTTTACGGTAACGCTTTGGAAAATCCCTTCTCGATTTTGAAATGTAAATCCGATTTGCACAGCATTGTGAGAATTGAGAGTAAAAAAAACATTAACTGATTCATGTTGTTTTGTCATTCATTGGTGTACTGTAGGGGTGGGAGGGGGGTTTGTGGTTGTTAATGATTATGATTAGCAGGAAAGTGAATAAATATTTATTTTATTTTATAATGAACCAAAAAATACAAATATAAAAATAATCATGAATAATACATGGGGAAACATGAATAATGCACATTTATAAGAATATTATTTAATAATATATACTGTAATGTTATATATATATATATATATATATATATATATATATATATATATATATATATATATACTGTAAAGTAATATTATTTTTTCCATCTTTATCTTGTTCCTCATTCTGTCTACAGTACAGTAGTTCATTGAGAGAGGAGAGGTTTTGCGTACATCATTACTGCTGTTTATATACTGTACATTTTACTGTACAAACAGATTTGACTGGACACCAAACCCCACCTCCCACCAGGCCACCTTTTTTCCTGAAACGACAAGAAAACAAAAAATTAGTGCAGTTACTGTATGTGTGTACTGTATTATGGCATTGTGTGATGTGTAGTACTACTGTAGATGGCTGGTGCTGCTTTCTCTGGAAAACAAAAATTGAGCAGTTACTAGGCAGTTACTGTAGTACTGTCAAACTAGTCTACTGTATACTGGAACTACTGTATACTCTGACTACAGTTAAATTCTATGTACTAGAACCTGATGGCTGGTGCTGCTCTCTCTGTAAAGAAAAAACTGTAACTACTGTATACTCTGACTATCTGGAAAGAAAAAATCTGTGCCATACTTACCTGTATCATACTGTACTACAGCACAGTACTACTTTCCTGATGCTTGCCCATTACGCGCGATGACAATGGGCAACACAGTGGCAATATGGTCTATATATTTATTGCAGCATTCCACGGTGAGTACATCATTCCAAAAACTCATTATGCCTTTCAACAACTCGTCCTTTTTGGAGGGTTTCGCCACTTTCCGGATATGGTCCTTCAGCTGATGCCAGACCATTTCGATCGGATTGAAATCTGGCGATCTGCCATTGGAAAAAAAGGACAATTAGTTTAAGAGGTACAATACACAGTGAAAACAGTGGGGAAAAAATGACACAGTTACCGCACTTACTCCGCTGGCGTCTTCACCCAGTTGATACCGTGCTCAAGGATATGCGCTGTTGACGCGGTGTGCTTCGGATCGCTGACCTGGTAGAAGCGGAGACCAATGGGGAATTCGCGTGTGATGTAATGCACTATCTCAGGAACAATGTTGTCTTGGAAGAAAGCTTTATTCATGATTCCTATAGCAAGAAAAGAAAAGTGCTCAAAAAACTGCACAATAGTACAGTGCAGTGCATACAGTAAGGCAACACTAGTAAAGTAGAGTGCATAAGGCTACATTATATATGATATATTTTACCTTCAAAGATGACAATGCATCCTGGTCCACGCCTAGAGATGGCACCCCACACATGCAGCTTCACGGGGTGTTTTGGCCACGGCTTCAAAGATATGCTGCCTTTTTTGTGGAATGCAAAGCTTGCAAATCTCTCCAGCGACACAGTAGACTCATCAGTGAAGATGCAATCCTGGAAAGTCTCCCCACTGTCGATCCATGCCTGGGCCTGGACCACTCTTTTGATTTTGTTTGCGTCCCGTATCATGGGTTACGCTCTGTAATGACAAGGAATAAAAAAAAATTGCGGCACAGTACAATACAGTACAGTTTCCTAAACAACACTTTTACCTCTTGTACTGTCCAGTACTAACCTCACACATCCATATTTCCATCCAATGCTGCGTCTCTTCTTTATGCTGCTCTCGGATTCAGTCAGATTGTGCTTTTCCTGCAGAGTGTTTTTAATCCTTAATGCACTCCTCTCATCATTCTCCTCACTTATTTTGTCCACCAGAAGAGTTGTCTCCCTACAATGTAAAGAAAATGTATTGTGCAGTTTTTTGAGCACTTTTCTTTTCATACATATAAATATACATCCTATATATACCGTTGTACTATAAATATACATAAAATGTATACTGTTGTACTATAAATATAAATATACAAAATATATATACTGTTGCACTATAAATATACATCCTATATATACCGTTGTACGATAAATATAAATATACAAAAAATGTGTACTGTTGTACTATAAATATACAAACTACAGGCATACCCCGCATTAACGTACACAATGGGACTGGAGCATGTATGTAAAAAAAACTGTAACTACTGTATACTCTGACTATCTGGAAAGAAAAAATCTGTGCCATACTTACCTGTATCATACTGTACTACAGCACAGTACTACTTTCCTGATGCTTGCCCATTACGCGCGATGACAATGGGCAACACAGTGGCAATATGGTCTATATATTTATTGCAGCATTCCACGGTGAGTACATCATTCCAAAAACTCATTATGCCTTTCAACAACTCGTCCTTTTTGGAGGGTTTCGCCACTTTCCGGATATGGTCCTTCAGCTGATGCCAGACCATTTCGATCGGATTGAAATCTGGCGATCTGCCATTGGAAAAAAAGGACAATTAGTTTAAGAGGTACAATACACAGTGAAAACAGTGGGGAAAAAATGACACAGTTACCGCACTTACTCCGCTGGCGTCTTCACCCAGTTGATACCGTGCTCAAGGATATGCGCTGTTGACGCGGTGTGCTTCGGATCGTTGACCTGGTAGAAGCGGAGACCAATGGGGAATTCGCGTGTGATGTAATGCACTATCTCAGGAACAATGTTGTCTTGGAAGAAAGCTTTATTCATGATTCCTATAGCAAGAAAAGAAAAGTGCTCAAAAAACTGCACAATAGTACAGTGCAGTGCATACAGTAAGGCAACACTAGTAAAGTAGAGTGCATAAGGCTACATTATATTTGATATATTTTACCTTCAAAGATGACAATGCATCCTGGTCCACGCCTAGAGATGGCACCCCACACATGCAGCTTCACGGGGTGTTTTGGCCACGGCTTCAAAGATATGCTGCCTTTTTTGTGGAATGCAAAGCTTGCAAATCTCTCCAGCGACACAGTAGACTCATCAGTGAAGATGCAATCCTGGAAAGTCTCCCCACTGTCGATCCATGCCTGGGCCTGGACCACTCTTTTGATTTTGTTTGCGTCCCGTATCATGGGTTACGCTCTGTAATGACAAGGAATAAAAAAAAATTGCGGCACAGTACAATACAGTACAGTTTCCTAAACAACACTTTTACCTCTTGTACTGTCCAGTACTAACCTCACACATCCATATTTCCATCCAATGCTGCGTCTCTTCTTTATGCTGCTCTCGGATTCAGTCAGATTGTGCTTTTCCTGCAGAGTGTTTTTAATCCTTAATGCACTCCTCTCATCATTCTCCTCACTTATTTTGTCCACCAGAAGAGTTGTCTCCCTACAATGTAAAGAAAATGTATTGTGCAGTTTTTTGAGCACTTTTCTTTTCATACATATAAATATACATCCTATATATACCGTTGTACTATAAATATACATAAAATGTATACTGTTGTACTATAAATATAAATATACAAAATATATATACTGTTGCACTATAAATATACATCCTATATATACCGTTGTACGATAAATATAAATATACAAAAAATGTGTACTGTTGTACTATAAATATACAAACTACAGGCATACCCCGCATTAACGTACACAATGGGACTGGAGCATGTATGTAAAAAAAACTGTAACTACTGTATACTCTGACTATCTGGAAAGAAAAAATCTGTGCCATACTTACCTGTATCATACTGTACTACAGCACAGTACTACTTTCCTGATGCTTGCCCATTACGCGCGATGACAATGGGCAACACAGTGGCAATATGGTCTATATATTTATTGCAGCGTTCCACGGTGAGTACATCGTTCCAAAAACTCATTATGCCTTTCAACAACTCGTCCTTTTTGGAGGGTTTCGCCACTTTCCGGATATGGTCCTTCAGCTGACGCCAGACCATTTCGATCGGATTGAAATCTGGCGATCTGCCATTAGAAAAAAAGGACAATTAGTTTGAGGTACAGTATACAGTGAAAACAGTGGGGAAAAAATGAGACACAGTTACCGCACTTACTCCGCTGGCGTCTTCACCCAGTTGATACCGCGCTCAAGGATATGCGCTGTTGACGCGGTGTGCTTCGGATCGTTGACCTGGTAGAAGCGGAGACCAATGGGGAATTCGCGTGTGATGTAATGCACTATCTCAGGAACAATGTTGTCTTGGAAGAAAGCTTTATTCATGATTCCTATAGCAAGAAAAGAAAAGTGCTCAAAAAACTGCACAATAGTACAGTGCAGTGCATACAGTAAGGCAACACTAGTAAAGTACAGTGCATAAGGCTACATTATATTTGATATATTTTACCTTCAAAGATGACAATGCATCCTGGTCCACGCCTAGAGATGGCACCCCACACATGCAGCTTCACGGGGTGTTTTGGCCGCGGCTTCAAAGATATGCTGCCTTTTTTGTGGAATGCAAAGCTTGCAAATCTCTCCAGCGACACAGTAGACTCATCAGTGAAGATGCAATCCTGGAAAGTCTCCCCACTGTCGATCCATGCCTGGGCCTGGACCACTCTTTTGATTTTGTTTGCGTCCCGTATCATGGGTTACGCTCTGTAATGACAAGGAATAAAAAAAATTTGCGGCACAGTACAATACAGTACAGTTTCCTAAACAACACTTTTACCTCTTGTACTGTCCAGTACTAACCTCACACGTCCATATTTCCATCCAATGCTGCGTCTTAATAATTAATCCTCGACTCAGCATATGTCGGGATCATCTCCAGTACATCGGATCGAACACCTTCGAAGGATTTCCCACTGTTACAGCCCTGGAAAAGTACGAGCAGCTCGGAGGAGAAATAATTGAGTCTGACACCAGTGTGCGTCAAAAATCTCTCCTGTTTATTAGGCAATTTCAGTCAGGTTATATAGCCAAGCGAAAACAAAAGGTGATTATATGCCAATTTCTATTTCCCTTATTTTGTGCTTATGTTAGACATAACAAGATATTAAATCATTTATTTGGAAACTCCCGTACATCACATGATTCAAGATTAAATTGCTGAGACCGTACATAAGTTCCCATTTGTGCCTTATTTGGTCAATACTTCCTATTTCAACACAGAAGCTCAGCCAACATTAGATACAGAAAAAGGGTAGTTGGAAAAATGTTAGTTAAATCGTGTGACTAAGCATAATGGCAGTGTTAGTATAAAATGGTTATACAACAGACAAAATGGAGTCACCCCTGAAATATATATATTATCAGTCCCTCCTTTTGTCATCAAAATGACAACTCCTACACTTCGGGGGTCTCGTACTGGATTTGCATATTATCATAATCCACTAAAGGATAATCCACTAAAGGTATCGGGACACTAGTGGATGGTATTCTAGAGTCGTAGGTTATGGTTGCGGGACCAGGAATAGGGGCGTTAATGTTCAGTGAAGCATACGTGTGGCTAACTGACTTAACAGATGGCATCATAAGTTTACATAAAGCCGAACACATGAACTTGCAGCATTTAATAATAACAACTAATATTACAAATATGCAAACGATAATTATCAGTCCAAAAACAATTCTCTTTCCCTCATTCTGTCATGGGTCCATAACCTAACAACTACTATATTGTTTTTGATATTTTTGATATACTTTGTCGTACTGAACTAGTGGTGCAGGTTTTGGGGGTCAGAAGAAAATAAAAATATATATATATGGCCACAGGAGTTCTTGTTTGTAGAGAGATATATATCGGTGTGTCTGGTATAATATCTTTTCTGTTTACCAAGTTGACTATTACTACAAAACCTATTACCAATTTCTAAATTACTATTCACAGTGCTCTTCTGTAACTACTAGCACATTATGGCGGCTAAAATTTGTGAAAATTGGTGGGGGCTAATTTCTACTGGGAGCGATTGCACAAATATCCATCTTGCACGCATCTTTCATACTGCATTTATTCAGAATGGCAAAACAGCAAAATGGCTGCTATGGTAAAACATGGCTGACTTATGATCCTTTCCTTGTGGCTGACACACGCCTCTGGGTGACCTCCCACTTTCCTCATAGCCTCATATACAATCTTCTGAGTCCCCTCTTATTCTTTAGAGACAGTCTATTTAAAGAACAGTTAACCATTGCGTAGTCCTGCTGGACCAGGAAATTGTCCAATTGTGCCTTGTCATTCTTTTTCGGCCATTATATCGGCCCAGTTGATTTCTTCTCGGTCTCTTCTTCTGGGGGACTGCTGACATCACCGAAAAGAGGCATAGCGTCGGTGGGGGTGCAACGCACTTCTGGATCAAAGTTTACTGCATATGACACATACATAGAGAGTGATGAGTAGGACAGACACACACACAAAAGCATCCAATAGCTTCGCTTCCAGAGAACTAATCCAACCACCAAGTCCCAACAAATCCCATCCGTCATCTCTAACTTTAAACACTGGACTATTTTCCCCAAATAACATGAACTGTTCTAGTTGCAGGGTAATATTCTATCTGTCCTCCTATCACAGAGTCAATAACTTCCCTAGGGAAAACTCGTATTTCTACACCCTTCGTAACCAATTTCTTATAGATGGTTCTACAAATATCTTATATCATATTGTCTTTTTCTCAAGGGGTTAAATATAACACTCATTTCTCCTGGGGTGCAACCTATTGAATATAGATAGTACATTGGGTTACATTATATATAAATATGGGCTTTGTTTACTAGGATTCCATTGTGTGACAAAAGGTGTGCATATATGCTATACACAAATCAATAAAAACAAAATAACAATTACTAAACAAAATATACCTGTTACTACCCTATCGTCTTTGTGTGCACACTATTTACACAAACCTACTGTAATAGACTATACATTTATAATTAAAATAACAAAACCTGTAAAGAAAAAAATGATTAAAAGTTCAAAGTTCATATGTTGAGGCCTGGAATTTTGGCTGTGTCTCTAGGCTTTTCCACTTTGGATACGGTGTAGATTGAAGCAACTGTGGGTGGTGCTGGGATAAGTTTCATATGCGTAACGTGGATCCAAAAAGAGACCTCTGCCATTTTATTTGCTGTAATGGTGATGAGTAGTACTTTTAATAGTAGTAGTAGCGCCTTTTCATCTGGGATCAAGAACGTTCTTGCGTAGGAAATGCTTGACCATTAACCCGTCTATCGTAGGTGCACTTTCAACTTTGACATGTGCCTAGAGAGACTCAAAAATATATTAGTTGCATACAATACTTACTAATTGTTTTACTAAACAGTCACTGTGGTCTTGACTTTGCTACAATTTAAATTCATTAAAATTGGTGCCTCAGCTATTGCCAAACCAAAAGAAAAAATGGCTAAAATAATTCTGTATAGAACTCCAAACTAATTACTTGTAATATAATTTCTTTGAAAAGTGCCGAGCACACTGCCAACCTTAAAAGGCACTCAGCATTATTCTTAAAAATAATAAATAATAATTTCAGATTTCGTTCATACCGGGCACTAAACCATCTAACTTCTGAGCATAGACAGCTATATGATGAACAGCAATAATACCCCTCCTTTGTTCACATAATTTTTTTTTATATGTGAACAATATTACAGAAAGGATAACAGCATTCAAAAAGTAACTAACTATTGTTGCTCGATCTGTAGCTAAACTAACCTGAATCCTTTGGGTATAAAATTTGCATTAAAAACCCTGAAAACACTACTGAATATAAATATAATCAGCTATTGTCTTCTGACAGAAACATCCTGTAATATAAGAAATTATAGACAGATTTAAAAACTTTTTTTTTTTTTTTTTCCGGATTGGAACAAGCTTGAAATAACTTTCTGGGCATCCTGCTAAAACCTTGGAACAAAACAGATAAGAAAAAAAACTGTTAATTACATTGCAATATAATTTGGGACATCTTAAAAATGCAGCTCCTTACGCGGCCTGATTACAGAATAAAATGTGACACACAAAAGAAACAAAATAATACAACAAAAATTATCAAGTCAAGGCAATGCAAAATTGTTTGATCCTGTCCGCAAACTATATTAATAAAACAGTTAAACCTAATTTATAGCTACAGAGCTTTGGTTAACTTTTGTGTCTCAAATGTATCTCCGCACATTTTTTACAACTGGAGAAGGGGGGCTGTCTGGGCTGCTATTCTGATTCTCTCTCTCCCTCTCTCTCTTGACATGGAAATAGAGAAGTTGGAAAAGGATGTCTTTCTGGTTTTAAGAAATCCTCGTCTGGCCAGAACGAATAAATCCTCAAAATATACCAGTGACCGGGCTGAATTATAATTTTTTTTTCCTTTTTTCTGACATTTGCCCATTTTTTGTCCTTTTCTCTATAACCAGTCAAACTCTCCCTTTCCCATTATTGATTAGTTTGCGTTATAGTGGGGGTGTTTCTCACCTTTAAAATTTAAACTTAACATGAGCAATTAATTATGTTCTTATTTCAGAAACACTTGCAAGTACCTAGATAATAATTGTATATATACAATAAACCGACATTCATATTATTCAATGCACATAAAACTTTCACATAGTTAGGATTCACTCAGATTATACAAGCACACAGGGATTACTCAATCAACCTTTTTACCATATTTATAAAATTGAATAAAACATTCTGGGGAAAAACTAATTTTCCTACCTTGAATTTACACACAAAACATATTTTCCACTAAGATTTACAATACTTGAGATTCTCAATACCGGCGGGAAAGACCCGTCTGAATTTAGACAAAAATATTCTACTAAAAAAATTCTCTGGTTCCCTTCTTAGGGGCTGGTTTGCAATTACTGGCAAAATATCTTGTCTCTTTACAATTATAGCACTTCCTGTCCTTTCTTTTCCCTTGCTTTCTTAGCTTCTCTGCTCTTTATTTTTTTCATTCTCTACCACAGTAGCAATGTCTGACAATCTTTTATGCTTCCAACCAATACACTTCCTCTACTCTCGACCCAATTTCTGCATGTAAACCTTTAAAAAAAAAACTGCCACTATTAATGGTCTTGTGCTCATCTCCACTTCCTCAATTCTTCCATATTCCTATATTATCTCCAATAATCAATCGGCAAATATACTTGCTGTTTCCTCTTTATTCACTTACGTTATGTTAAATATAAATACAGCAGTTATAACACATTTTTTTTTTTTTCCTTTTTTTTTTTTTTTTTAGCGTTGTTTGACAGACCTGCATAAAACTGTGCCACAGTGTCAGTATCTGATTCTGATAAATCCTGTGACTTTTCCCTGTCCCGTGAACGATCCCTAACAGGGGTTCATTCCTGCCTAGAGTCCGTCTCTTCCCCATCCGTACCGATCTGCCTGGCAGGCATATCAATAGGGAGTGGTCTAGGGAGCCTATTGCTTCGGGTTCCCCATGAAGCCATAAGAACTTCTTTATCGGAGACTGCCTCAGAGCCTGTGACCTAGGAAAGGTTAAGGGCTCAGGGTTTTTTTCTAGATCAGGGACACTGGGGTAAATTGGGGCTACCTATGGAAATGGTAATTGTCCCAATGTCATAGGGGCAGGGGGCAAATATGCATTTTGAGAGTTATATATAAAAAAAATTCAATTGGCAGCACTTAAAAGATGCAATTTTGACACAGGCTGCAGCACATTCCTTATCTGTTTTCACACATTTCTTGTTGTTATTGTTAGTCTTGTACTTTTTTTATTTTTTTTTATTTTTATTTTTTTCAGGCTCACTTCCAGACAATATTTTACTTTATTACCCATAATTAGCTTATAATGAAAACTTATCTTAATGCAATATAACCTTATCTAAATATACTGATATAGGGTCCCAAAAGACAGTCCAGTATACAGACAGAACTTTATAATTTAACCCCTTGTTTTACAGCGGGGACTTAAACATCTGCTTAGTAGACAGGATTCTATACCTGCTACTTGCCCATTATACAGACAGGACATCCCTATCATTTACACAGTACAATTCTCTTATACTTTAAAGATATGTCTTATATACTTAAAATACATGCACATATATAATATCAATGTAACAATTTTCCCCACAAAAATGGGTATACGTTTCCAAAGTGGCTGTAAGAGTATTTCCTGATATTCACACAGATATCTATTAGCAGGGACTCACCCTGGCACTATACTCAGTCAGGATTCACTCTTTATATCCTTGACTCAGCCCGGATTCACTCTTTATATCCTTGGCTGTGGTTTTAACTATTAACCATATAGTCTAATTCGTCCAGTACGGAGGTAATCTATAATAGGGCTCTAGATAAGGGACACCGGGAGGATAATATACAGATATAATTGATATCTTGTACTTACCCAGCCGTTGAGCCTTATCCTGCTTTCTGACACCAAATCTTAATAATTAATCCTCGACTCAGCATATGTCGGGATCATCTCCAGTACATCGGATCGAACACCTTCGAAGGATTTCCCACTGTTACAGCCCTGGAAAAGTACGAGCAGCTCGGAGGAGAAATAATTGAGTCTGACACCAGTGTGCGTCAAAAATCTCTCCTGTTTATTAGGCAATTTCAGTCAGGTTATATAGCCAAGCGAAAACAAAAGGTGATTATATGCCAATTTCTATTTCCCTTATTTTGTGCTTATGTTAGACATAACAAGATATTAAATCATTTATTTGGAAACTCCCGTACATCACATGATTCAAGATTAAATTGCTGAGACCGTACATAAGTTCCCATTTGTGCCTTATTTGGTCAATACTTCCTATTTCAACACAGAAGCTCAGCCAACATTAGATACAGAAAAAGGGTAGTTGGAAAAATGTTAGTTAAATCGTGTGACTAAGCATAATGGCAGTGTTAGTATAAAATGGTTATACAGCAGACAAAATGGAGTCACCCCTGAAATATATATATTATCACTGCGTCTCTTCTTTATGCTGCTCTCGGATTCAGTCAGATTGTGCTTTTCCTGCAGAGTGTTTTTAATCCTTAATGCACTCCTCTCATCATTCTCCTCACTTATTTTGTCCACCAGAAGAGTTGTCTCCCTACAATGTAAAGAAAATGTATTGTGCAGTTTTTTGAGCACTTTTCTTTTCATACATATAAATATACATCCTATATATACCGTTGTACTATAAATATACATAAAATGTATACTGTTGTACTATAAATATAAATATACAAAATATATATACTGTTGCACTATAAATATACATCCTATATATACCGTTGTACGATAAATATAAATATACAAAAAATGTGTACTGTTGTACTATAAATATACAAACTACAGGCATACCCCGCATTAACGTACACAATGGGACTGGAGCATGTATGTAAAAAAAACTGTAACTACTGTATACTCTGACTATCTGGAAAGAAAAAATCTGTGCCATACTTACCTGTATCATACTGTACTACAGCACAGTACTACTTTCCTGATGCTTGCCCATTACGCGCGATGACAATGGGCAACACAGTGGCAATATGGTCTATATATTTATTGCAGCGTTCCACGGTGAGTACATCGTTCCAAAAACTCATTATGCCTTTCAACAACTCGTCCTTTTTGGAGGGTTTCGCCACTTTCCGGATATGGTCCTTCAGCTGATGCCAGACCATTTCGATCGGATTGAAATCTGGCGATCTGCCATTGGAAAAAAAGGACAATTAGTTTGAGGTACAGTATACAGTGAAAACAGTGGGGAAAAAATGAGACACAGTTACCGCACTTACTCCGCTGGCGTCTTCACCCAGTTGATACCGCGCTCAAGGATATGCGCTGTTGACGCGGTGTGCTTCGGATCGTTATCCTGGTAGAAGCGGAGACCAATGGGGAATTCGCGTGTGATGTAATGCACTATCTTAGGGACAATGTTGTCTTGGAAGAAAGCTTTATTCATGATTCCTATAGCAAGAAAAGAAAAGTGCTCAAAAAACTGCACAATAGTACAGTACAGTGCATACAGTAAGGCAACACTAGTAAAGTACAGTGCATAAGGCTACATTATATTTGATATATTTTACCTTCAAACATGACAATGCATCCTGGTCCACGCCTAGAGAATGCATCCTGGTCCATCCTGGTCCACGCCTAGAGATGGCACCCCACACATGCAGCTTCACGGGGTGTTTTGGCCGCGGCTTCAAAGATATGCTGCCTTTTTTGTGGAATGCAAAGCTTGCAAATCTCTTCAGCGACACAGTAGACTCATCAGTGAAGATGCAATCCTGGAAAGTCTCCCCACTGTCTATCCATGCCTGGGCCTGGACCACTCTTTTGATTTTGTTTGCGTCCCGTATCATGGGGTACGCTCTGTAATGACAAGGAATAAAAAATTTTAGCGGCACAGTACATTTCCTAAACAACACTTTTACCTCCTGTACTGTCCAGTACTAACCTCACACGTCCATATTTCCATCCAATGCTGCGTCTCATCTTTATGCTGCTCTCGGATACAGTTAGATTGTGCTTTTCCTGCAGAGTGTTTTTAACCCTTAATGCACTCCTCTCATCATTCTCCTCTTATTTTGTCCACCAGAAGAGTTGTCTCCCTACAATGTAAAGAAAATATATTGTTTTATTAATATATTGCAATATAAAATGTATATAAATATAATGTTGTAATATAAATATACCAAAAATATATACAGGCATACCCCGGTTTAAGGACACTCACTTTAAGTACACTCGCGAGTAAGTACATCTCGCTCAATAGGCAAACGGCAGTTCACGCATGCGCCTGTCGGCACGTCCTGAACAGCAATACCGGCTCCCTACCTGTACCGAAGCTGTGCGCAGGCGGGGAGACTATAGAGCCTGTTACACATGCGTTATTTACATCAGTTATGCACATATATGACGATTGCAGTACAGTACATGCATCGATAAGTGGGGAAAAGGTAATGCTTCACTTTAAGTACATTTTCGCTTTACATACATGCTCCGGTCCCATTGTGTACGTTAATGCGGGGTTTGCCTGTACTGTTGTACAATAAATATAAATATACAAAAATTTTACTGTATACTGTTGTACTATAAATATAAATATACAAAATATATATACTGTTGTACTATAAATATAAATATACATCCTATATATACACCGTTGTACTATAAATATACATAAAATGTATACTGTTGTACTATAAATAGACAAAATATATATACTGTTGCACTATAAATATAAATATACAAAATATATATACTGTTGTAATATAAATATAAATATACAAAATATATATACTGTTGTAATATAAATATACATCCTATATATACCGTTGTACGATAAATATAAATATACAAAAAATGTATACTGTTGTACTATAAATATAAATATACAAACTGTTGTAATATAAATCAACAGAAAAAACAACAGTATTAGATACAGAACTGTACTGTACTGTATGAACAGAACAGTACGTACAGTTTTCTATATTTTTTTGTTTAAGTTTTATAAATATACTTACGCGTTAGTTACCCTTGGTGCCCTTTTGCGGTCTCTGTTTTTTCCGTATGCATGATAGCACACAGTGGTTGCTGGCACAACGAGGTCAGAAGTAGCTAGCCAGCGCTGGATAGCAGCAATTCGTTGTCCGCTCGTGTACATCTCCTTAATTCGCATGCTGAGCTCCTTTGAAATCTTTTTAACAGGCATTTCTGCGAGTAGAAAGAAATACAAACACAAGAATGTGTATTCTATGTGCAGTGAATCCACAAAATGGATGGTGTATTTATACGGTAATGACTTACATTAGAGTACGCCCACTTTCAACACCTGTACCTGGTCGCCATGCATAAAAGGTTACACACTTTGCATAGCCCACCACTCGCTGATCTTTATCTGAACTTGCCCTTGTCCAGATACTGCATTGTGCCACCTGCTTCCATTGAGCAACCCCGTTTCTATGGACGCAGGAACCCACTTGCCTCTGTCGTGCCTGTCAAGCTGAAAAAGCGATAGGCGGCAGCCGTTTCCACGCCAAGGCAAAAGCGACAGGCTAAGGCCAATAAAGAAAACCTTCTGCTGACCCCAAAGGCTAAGGGTTTTCTTAGACGTAAGCCTCATTATGTCAAGAAGATATACGGTGATGTACTCTCGACGCAAAACGATTGGCAGCTAACTCATCGAATCCGCAGACCACTTCCTCCAATACGCTTCGACGACTGCTGTAGCTGTACCGGAAATCTTCAGCCCGTCTTCTCCACCCCCATCTTCTCCGGTTCTATCCGACGACGACGCCGCCTCTGAAATCCACGGGTCACTTTCTCCTTTGCTCTTAGACGACTCTGCTTCTTGCCCGGAAATCCAAAGGTCACTTTCTCCATCCCTCTTCGACGACGCTGCCGCTTCTCCTCTACCGGGTATCACAGGTCACCTCCTGCACTCTTCCTCGATATCGATGCCGCTTCTGTCCATGGAACCCCCATCTCATCCTCCGTTGCACCCATCCTCCCAGATGTCCAGACGCCATGCACAAGAAGCAGCTCGTTAGACTGGATGCTGAATGGGATAAGTGTGGATCTCCCCGGGAATTCTATTGTGCTAGCAAAGATAGATCTGTGTGACGGTCGTGAGGATTTGGCCCGGGATTAAAGGGGTTACACCCCAATTGGCCACCCTCTAACCTCACCAGGGAGACAAGGTTTAACTGGGCTGAGGTCCAGAAATGTGATTTACCCCTTGTTATAACATGAAAATGTATATTCCCCTGTTACCATGTATTATTGTTATATCAGTGTCTGCATAACACACACACTGGGGCTTAAGGGGTTAATATTATATGCAGTGCTGAATAACAGGAGCCGTTCCATTAAGACTGGTAATTTAGGAACGGAGTGAGCCAGCACCCTGATTCTTGGTGTGCAGCCTCAGCGTAACCCCTCAAGTACACACATATTAAAAATATAACTTTGTCATAAGGGAAACATATATTTTTGGTAAAGTGCCTTTCTATTGCAGTTTTAAAATGTACAGGCAGGATGCTATTGTTTCTGCCTGCCCTTTGTAATGCATTAAGGAACAAATGTTATGCAAGCAGAACAGCTTGCTAGAATTTACATAGCCCTGATCAAAGGCCCAGCCACTCTACCGTTTGCAGGAAGCCAGAGTGGGGGGTGAGCGTTATAACTCCCACTTACAAACCAAGGTATCCTGCAAGAATAAACATAACACCCACCCAGGGGTCCCTGCTTCAAAGGATTTATTGATGGGGGCAAGGGGTGGGGCCACCCAATGAGAAAATCAGAATGGGTGACCTTATTAAATATAAGTATATTATGAGATGTCCTTGGCTGAACATGCTAAGAGTTACATATGTGTATTCGTGGGACTTAGCCCCACCTGATGAGTCCAAACACTTGATATCTAATAGCTACTAAGAGCCAGATATTAATATCTCCCTTAAGTTTAATATTACACTGTAATATTTAGTCTCTTTGGGAGCGTCAGGCGTGACGGAATGTATTAATATGGCTCGCATGCCATTAAGTACTTTTGAACTGAAGTTATGAAGGTATTTACAGTATATATGGAATTTTGGTTCTATTCTGTTATGGTAATAAGCAGGAAGAACATCCTGCTGGAATTTACAAAAGCCTGGTGATCAAAGGCTAAATTGCCTAATTGTTTATGCTTGGCCCAGGGACCAAAGGAACTGACCAGTTTAAGTGTGATATTTCACACTAAACACTGGAAGTCCAAAATCAGCTTCAAAGAGCTTCAAAAGGACTTTTGCTAGATGGCTCAGCGCCGTGAGTGGAAGAGAAGGGTTAAAATGATATATAAGTCAGAGTCACCCCTTACTCATTGTCTTCATGTATTGTCCTTCATGTTCTGCATGTATTGCTGTGATGACTACATCTGAACCTGAATTATGGAAGAGATGGCCCATCCCGTATAGTGATGGCTTTCTTGTCCTAAACTTTAAGTAACTTTAAGTAAGTGTCTATGTCTTGCCTGTTATTTGTATAATCTGTTGTGTTCACCTTTATCAAGGAATAAATTATATTTTATCATATCTAAGTCTCGTCCCAGTTCAAACCCAGTTATATATATATTTATATATTTTTGGTGTAAATTACAGCCTGTCATAAGCTATCGTGACAATCTGCTTCTGGAGACAATGCTAAATGTGGAGCAACGGATGCTACAAATGGATCAACGGATGGATCGACGGATGCAGAAGATAGAGGCTGACATAGCGGGCATACATTATTTGCTCGGTGCTAATGCCCCTGTTTCCCCGACGCCGGAGCAGGGGGCTGACATGGATGTGATGAATGGGACCTTCGACCCCCTTCCATCACCAAGCGCACCCCCTCCACCAGAACATATAGTGTACATGTATGCCGTTGAGGAGGACATGACAACCCCGTCAAGACCACGCCAGGAGACAACACGGCGACCACGACCGGAGGAAAGCTTCCTCCCAGACAACCTACCATCACCTGTCGCCTCAAGCACACCCGCTCCCAAAAGACCTACACCCGCTCGCATCGATACGGTGCCCGACATCACCCTGTGCGATCTGCCACTGAAGCTCAGGGAGAAGTATAGAGTGAAGAGTGCTGGTGCACCCCACAAGTATGCCTTGTTCATATTTAAGCACCATGTTCCCTACTCTTTGTACTGCGACTGGGCCTTCAAAGTGAACTACGATGGGAATCACGTAAAAAAGGCGCTTCCTGTCAATTTAAGGAAAAACATTCTGGATGAAATGCGCCACTTTTATCCAATTACAGATCCGGTAATGAAAGGCGTTCGAGACAGCATTAATGGCGTTTTGCGCCATGCAAGGAATCGGCCATGGGTGGACAATGTGGAGGACTTTCTGTGAGACCATACTGTTGTGCTGAACTGTATTGTACTGTACATGTTTTGACCTACAGTACCTGCTGTACTTAAACAAAGGAGATGTTGTTGTGTGTTTTTTAACACAGGACATGCACAACTCCAGTCCCTGGGGGCCGCAAACAGGCTTTCTGCCATTGACTTGCATGGCAGAAAAAAGCCACTTTTGTAATGTGCTTTTAAACTGTATTTTTGGATCTCCGGTTCAGGGGGACGTGGAAGGCTGATACAGTATTCGTCCACTATAGCAAGGGTACTTCCGCATGAGGACCAGGCAAATTTCGACCCGCTCAGACCCACAGAACGGATTATTTTAAATTATATTTATATATTTATATTTTAAAGATATTAAAGAATGTATTGTATTTTGGGTCGAGGATCCGATTCAGCAATGTGCAGGCATTGTCACACAACTAGGGCCTCTGTAAAGTTCACGGCCAATTGGCGTGGGAACTTCTGTTCTAGGGCACCTAGAAATAAAATTCATTTTGCCCCTAGATGTTAGGAACCCCCTCACTTGACCCCAACAGGGTCCGACCAGTAATGGTAGCGAGAAAGGGTTGCGCCGGCGAGGAGGGTCCTATCATTGACCGTAATGGCGGAGAAAGCCGCGCTGCTTTGAAACGGCTAAGTCAGAATGAGCAGAAACCTGGAACCCATAACTCCGGTTCTGTTCAACCTAGAGGGCTCAGATTCGGTCACCATGTAGTCCTAGTTCCGGCAGGATTGCATGGCAAATAGCGACCCTCTCGTGGCAACAGAACGGAGTCAGGGTAATGGTAAAGTTTAGGTTTCTGCCATTGAATTGCATGGCAGAAAAAAGCCACTTTTGTAATGTGCTTTTAAACTGTACTTTTGGATCTCTGGTTCAGGGGGACGTGGAAGGCTGATATTTGTCCACTATGGCAAGGGTACTTCCGCATGAGGACCAGGCAAATTTCAACCCGCTCAGACCCACAGAACGGATTATGTTAAATTATATTTATATTTTAAAGATATTAAAGAATGTATTGTATTTTGGGTCGAGGACTGTAGTGGTGCAGACTGTTTTGCACACCATCCCACTGTACAGTATACAGTATGTATTGACTTGTCGTTCTTTAATAAAGGAGATATTGCGTTTTGCTTTTTTTGTGAATTAAGAATTTGTTTTTAAAACGTGACTGTAAACCATACTGACTGACAAATGTTTTCACACACGTACTGTAGCAGTAAACCATACACCTGTTGATACTGTACATGTAGAATAAATGCATAGTTTTATTTTTTCGGGCTTATTACACAGTATACTGTACGGCCAGAAAACATCAGCATACAGTACTGTTTCAGGTACAGTATTCTATCCTAATCAATAACAAGGGCAAAAAACCTGTAGACGTGGGGTTTTAAATCCGATTCAGCAATGTGCAGGCATTGTCACACAACGCGATATTATCCATCGAAATCCCCCCCATTAGCCGTTTTCTTTTCTGAGGAAAAACAAAACGAAAAGTTTTAATGTACAGTAATGCTCAGCTCCCTAAAGAAGTACCCAGCCAGCCCCACCAATAATTTTCTCCTGTTCACATGCGCATGCGCCTAGCGTTCCACCAATTGTTCAGTATCTGCAGTACAGTACTGTAGAAGCCGCTCAGCCAATGATATTGCTTACAGGAGAATCGCTTGACTTTGGAATCGCACCGATATTTATACAATATTGTCAAAATAAAAAAAACACAGAAAATAATACGGCAACAATACTCACCATAGTATTTCCCATTCAGCTGGCGCCGGCGCCGGTCCACTGCCGGTCCAGCTTTCTTGATCATCCACGTTGATAGTTTGCAGCGGGACTAGTCCACCTGTAGTCAGCTGGTGAGGCTGGAAATTGCTTAGGTACATGCAAGCTTCATGGAAACTGCACGCGAAATCCGGCTCAGCCTCAGGCTCAGGGTTGTCACTGACGGCTGGACCGTCATTGGAAGCCGGTGCCGGTGCATTGCTTGGCAGCGACTGTCATTTCTTAGTTGGTTTTAACACGACCCTTCGCCTTTTGCCGCCTTCATGATCATAGATACCGGAAAAATCCGGTGATACACACCAATACCCTCCAACAAATTGTGGCTCAATACGATGAAAACGGGGATCGCTACATAACCTTTTCCTTACTGCACGCTTCCACGTATGAGGAGTGGGCGAAAATTTGTAAAAGTCATAGTTTTCGATAAAATACAGATAAATTTGAACAACTGTTGCTATCTTATCCTCTGTTGCATTAATCGCAGCACATATCAAATACGCGTAACTTCTGTCGGGTTTTTGGAAAGCGGGCTGCACTTGAACACTCATGGCGGGCGGGTCTCTGGAGAATACTGTAACCGAAACTGGTCTTTGTCTTTCTTTAATATGAAAAGCCTAAATTGATACATTTTTGCAACCTCTTCCTTCAGTCTCAAGGCCAAGTTACAATAGCACACTGTGGTATCTTTTTTAAACGAAACACCTGCACGTCGACACATTACTGAAGCGCATGCGCATTACAATTCATGAATTTCTGCCATCTGGCAGACACGCGAAGCATTGCAGCCTATTAAATCCTGAACCATTATCAATAAACGCATCAACCGCGCGTCAGCCGGGCATGACCCGTGGCTGGGAACGCAAAATGAACGCGGCATGCGCCAGCTGAAGAGCGTCGCATTCCAGGAACAAGCCAGGGAAAAAACGGTGATTTGTTAGAATAAAAGCTGCCGCAGCAGTATGTGGGGAATGTGGGAAGGGATTTAGTCAGTTTTTCCCACCTGAACATACACAAGAGGACACACTGGGAGAGACCGCATGTATGTGGGAAGGGATTTAGGGCCTCATGCAGTAAGCGCCGAAAAGCCGTTTTTCGCCATTTTTTCTCAAAAAAGGCCTCTTTGATTTAATAAGCGCCAAAAAGCCTAAAAATCAACTTTTTTTGCCGAATTTTTTTTTATCGGCAGCCGTGTGCCGATAAGCCACTTTTCGCCACTCATTGGCACTTTTTGAAACCAGCTCAATTCTAGTAGCCCCGATCAGCTTTTCGCAGCTGATCGCCACTCTAGAATTGAGATTTTCACGCCAATCCTGCCCGCCAACTAAAGTTGGCAAGTTGCAGCGGAGAAGTATCGGCAAGGGCGGAGAGACGGCACTTAGAAAAAAACAGGCCTTTTTCCTGCATGGGATTGATGCCGGGGTTCTTCGGAGCTGATACCCATTAATACCAGCACAGGAGACCCCCGGCATGCATCCGATGCAGGAAAAATGCTTTTACAACCCACTTCATTACTTTAGCGGCTAACCGCTAAGGTAATGAAGTGGTTAACCACCCGTGCCAGGCTTATTGTGGGTAGCGGAGGTGGTTGAAGGGGGTATTTGGCCCTTGGTGGGTGTTTAGGCCTTGCTGGGGGGATGTGGGTGGACTTAGCCCCTTCATTACCTTAGCGGTTAATACTGCTATGGTAATGAAGGGGTTAACCCCTCCCGCTACCCACCCGCATTGCCTAAACACCCACCGTGGGGCTAAAACCCCCTTCACACCCCCTCCCCCGCTACACACTACAGCCCCACAATAAATAATTAAATATATATATATTATATCATATATATTACACCACTAACATACAGTATATATACATAATTTTGGGGATGCACAGCAATGATACTATAGGCCGGCGGTGGCCCTCGGGTGTTTCCCGCAGGTGCCCGGGGGTCCCCGCTTGCCTGCAGTACCAATTCTGTGCCCCCAAAAAATAATTAAAAAACATCAATATTTTTACATAAATTCACCCCCCACCCCCACGCTCCCTAACACATACAGTATAGTAATGTGTAAAATTACTATTTTCCACAATTGGATAATAGTGCATTTGCCCATTTAAAATACATTCATCACAATAAATAAAATATATACATATTGCACTCACCCTTGTCCGGCTGCCACGATGAAGGCCATCCTCATCTTCATCACCGTCCATGTCCCCCTCCAATGCTGCAAAACATACACAAGAATAAAAAGACCAATGTAATATCCCCTAACCCCTTAATCACCTTAGCGGTAATTAACCGCTGTAGTAATTAAGGGGTTAACTCACCCACCACACACCGGGAGGCCTAAACACATTCCCCCACTACCCGTACCCCCTCCCCCCACGCCCTTGAGGCCTAACCACCCTCACCCACTACCCACTCGGAAGACCTACCCAACCTGGCTTGGGGACAATACCCACTTCCCCCACCCCCGCTACCCACAATAAACATGACTATATTAAATAATATATAACCCACCTCCTTGCCCCCCATAAATACATGATTTATTCTTTTACATATAGGGTTAATACCACAGGCCCACGGGAGTCCCCGGTGGTCCTGCCGGGTGTCCGCAGGCCTCACAGTGGCACTGAGAGGGGTGCCCACAGTGTCTTGAGACCTACGGATGGTCCCCGGCAGGCGCCGTGGTCTCCGCGGGTCATTGTGAGCCCCAAATGTGTCTGGGGGGCCCCGGTTCAGACCCACAGGTGTCTGATGGTCCTCGGGTGGTTCCCACGGGGGTCTGGGTCTGTGGGTCTGACCCCGGGCCCACCCGTGGAGACCCCGTTTGAGGCCCGCGGAGACCACCTGGAGGACCATGGCGCTTGCCAGGGACCACCCATAGGTCTCCAGACCCTGTGTGCACCCCCTCTGGGCCACTGTGGGGCCTGCGGACACCTGGCAGGACCACCGGGGAGTGGGTGAGGGTGGTTAGGCCTCACGGGTGGGGGAGGGGGCGGGTAGTGGGGGAGGGTGTTTAGGCCTCCCGGTGAGTGGTGGGTGAGGGTGGGTTAACCCCTTAATTACTATAGCGGTTAATGACCGCTAAGGTGATTAAGGGGTTAGGGGATATTACATTGGCTCTTTTTATTCTTGTGTATGTTTTGCAGCACCGGAGGGGACATGGACGGTGATGAAGATGAGGATGGCCTTCATCGTGGCAGCCGGACAAGGGTGAGTGCAATATGTATTTATTTTATTTATTCTGCATTATGTATTTTAATTGGGCAAATGCACTATTATCCATTTGTGGATAATAGTAATTTTGCACATTACTATACTGTATGTGTTAGGGGGTGTGGGGGGGGGGGGTGTATTTATTTATAAGTATTGATGTGTTTTTTAATTATTTTGGGGGGGTTACAGAATTGGTACGGCGGGGACCCCCGGCCACCTGCGGCGAACACCTGGCCACCTGCGGCGAACACCCGCGGGCAACCGGCGACCTCTAGTATCATTGCTGTGCATCCCCAAAATTATGTACATGTACTGTATGTTAGGGGTAATAAGGGTTGTTGGTGGCACACGGGGTGTATGTTGTTTATTGGGGGCTATTGTCCCCAATAAACATGCTATTGTGCCTTAACCCCTTCATTGCCTTGGTGGATAGCTGCCATGATAATGAAGCAGCATGAATGTATTTTTATTAATAGTGTGCGGGAGCAGGGGGTCTCCTGAGCTGAACCACTTTGATTTCTGGTTCAGGGACCCCCTGCTTCCCGAGTTACATGCCCCGGTTTGGGGCATCGGGTGCCCCATACCGGGGCCTGTAACTCGGGAAGCAAGGGGTCCCTGAGGCTGAAATCAATGTGGTTCAGCTCTGGGGTCCCCCTACTCCCGTACACCATTATTAAAAATACATTAATGCTGCTTCATTACCATAGCAGATAACCGCTACTGTAAGGAATTATTCTTTATTGATATGTGTGTTTTATTCCTAGTGTACATGTGCAGGGGGTCTCTGGAGCTGAACCACTTTGGTTTTATGTCCGGGAACCCCCTACTTCCTGAGATACAGGCCCCGTTATGGGGTGCCGGTATCTCCTGTATTTTGTTTACATCCCGCGGTCACGTGATCGGGACATTTCAATGCAGAGGGATACCGGCACCATAAAGGGACCTGAATCTCGGGAAGCAGGGGGTCCCCGGACCTGAAACCAATGTGGTTCAGCTCCGGAGACCCCCTTCTCATCTACACTATGAATAAAACATTTTATAAAAAAAAACATTTTTTTTGCCTAGATTTGTGCAGACAGAGTGGCGGATCTCTGTCTGCTGCAGGCAGATCTCGACAGGGTAGCCTAATCGGCAGGCAGACTGCCCGCCACCGGCAACTCGGCATGTTTTTAAAAGTTGCTCTCGCAGTGATTGGGCCATTCCTGCATACTGCGAGGGCAACGCGCCAAAAACATGCCAAGTTTCAACCCCTGCCGAGAGTGCTTTTTCGGTGCTTACTGCATGAGGCCCTTAGTCGGTTATCCAGCCTGAACACACACGAGGACACACACAGGGGAGAGACCTATCTCTAAAGCCAGGCATATTTAAGGATAACCAGTGACTACGACGCTCACATATAAGGGCACACGTCTATCTGTGTTATGCTAAATCACAATGAAAAGTGACTTTACTTTATGGTATATAAAATCAGTATTTTAAAGGGATAAAAAGTTATAACGTTTTAAATGCAGGTTATTTGTATCATCCTTATTGTAGTTTTTTTTAAATGTTGTACTTAATAATGTTTTATATTTCCATGCTGTTGGTTCTAATAAAATGTGCGTTCCTCATTATGCTGAAGCGGTCGGTTGTCTCACTCAGCTGTGAATCGGAATAGTTTCCCTGCGACCAATTGACCGCCGGCGTTAGGCCGCACACAGACCCTCCGCCACCAGCCGCTTCTAATGTAAGTTTCATTACTGCTTTGGGTAGGGAGTCAGTTTAAGGGGTTTTAGGGTAAGCTTAGCAAAGGATATTTTAGGGTAATGGCTTGAGGCAGCGGTTTTTAGGGTAAGAGGGGGCTTTGGATAGAAGGGATTTAGGCACTTACCTTAGTGGTGAAGTTGCCAGTGGTGTGGTGAGTAGCAGCGAAACAGCCGCGACCAAATGTCCTAGAGTGTCCTGTGAATATTGAGGTGGAGGACAGAGACACAGACTAACGTCCCCAGTGAGGGACATTAATGCAGCCGCCTTTACGTATTGTATGTCATGTTCCTTTAATATCTCTAGAGAGCAGCAAGAGCTGATTATCTATTTCCCAGGTTACACGTAGACCTGAAAATGCACCTGAGGGGGTTAGGTGTCCCTTTATTAATAACATATACATATGCAGTAATGATGTAACAAGTGGTGCCACCTCACACAGGGACCTTTCCCAGTGATGGTTATACTTGCACACCTCTATGGCAGAGATTCCTGTTACACATACGCTGGCGTTACCTCCCCACAAGCACATTGCCAGGCTGAGGGAGGTGTTCATATGGGAATCTGAGGCCAAAATCTATGGTCAGAGTTCAGGAGGCACACCCAACTTTATTTTGTATTTGTAACTTTAACCCAGACTGAAAAGCATTTAGTTGTGGGGGCCGCGGGACTGTTGGGGGGGTATGGACTGTGGGGGTGGGGGGGGGGAAGAGGGGAACAGGACTGTGGAAAAGCCCCTGGTTTACCTCTGGCCTTTGTTTGGGCTAGTTTAGTTTGGGCGGGAAAGTGATCCCTGTGTTACCAGGCAGATGTGGAACAGGTGTCAGATTGGCTGAGGAGTAGGTGCTGGGCAGGTGGGCTGTTATTGGACAGGCCAGAGAGAGGGCGTGGCTAGGGAGTTTGGGCGGGAAAATGAAAGGTATGATCTATTAGCAGATAGGGCAATTATCTGAGGTTAGGTGACGTTGGCTGCCCCACTCCCCTCCCTCCCTCCCTATTATATATATATATATATATATATATATATTCGACAACTCGCCCAAAAATCAAGTACCCGGACCAAAAAATCTACTTGCCACATAGCCCCACCCCCACCCCAGCTTTTTTTTAAAGAAATTGAATAAATTCTTAGTAAGAACAACATTCGTGAGAGAGAGAGAGGGTAACAGAGAGAGAGAGAGAGAGAGAGAGAGAGAGTGACACAGAGCGAGAGAGAGAGAGGGTGACACAGAGCGAGAGAGAGAGGGTGACACAGAGCGAGAGAGAGAGGGTGACACAGAGCGAGAGAGAGGGGGTGACACACAGTGAGAGAGAGAGAGGGTGACACAACGAGGGTGACACAGCGAGAGAGAGGGTGACACAGAGCGAGAGAGGGTGACAGAGCGAGAGAGAGAGAGGGTGACACAGAGCGAGAGAGGGGTTGACAGAGAGAGAGGGTGACACAGAGCAAAGAGAGGGTGACACAGAGCGAGAGAGAGGGTGACAGAGCGAGAGAGAGGGTGACACAGAGCGAGAGAGAGGGTGACAGAGCGAGAGAGAGAGAGAGAGAGGGTGACAGAGCGAGAGAGAGAGAGAGGGTGACAGAGAGAGACGGAGGGTGACACAGAGCGAGAGAGAGGGTGACACAGAGAGAGAGGGAGGGTGACACAGAGCGAGAGGGAGGGTGACACAGAGCGAGAGGGAGGGTGACACAGAGCGAGAGGGAGGGTGACACAGAGCGAGAGGGAGGGTGACACAGAGCGAGAGGGAGGGTGACACAGAGCGAGGGTGACACAGAGCGAGAGAGAATGGGTGACAGAGCGAGAGAGAGAGGGGGTGACAGAGAGAGAGGGTGACACACAGCGAGAGAGGGTGACACGCAGCGAGAGAGAGGGTGACACAGAGCGAGAGAGAGAGAGAGTGACACAGCGAGAGAGAGAGAGGGTGACACAGAGAGAGAGAGGGTGACAGAGCGAGAGAGAGAGAGAGAGGGTGACACAGAGCGAGAGAGAGGGTGACACAGAGCGAGAGAGAAGGTGACACAGAACGAGAGAGAGAGAGGGTGACACAGAGCGAGAGGGAGGGTGACACAGAGCGAGAGGGAGGGTGACAGAGCGAGAGAGAGGGTGACACAGAGCGAGAGAGAGGGTGACACAGAGCGAGAGAGAGAGAGGGTGACACAGAGCGAGAGAGAGGGTGACACAGAGCGAGAGAGAGGGTGACACAGAGCGAGAGAGGGTGACACAGAGCGAGCGAGGGTGCGACACCTTGGCGGGTCTGGGCCTTTTAACTGCAACACATTCGGAGACTCAGTGGCACTGCCACCACAGGAGGTCTCTGAAGGTTGCAGAAAAAACACCCCGAGCTCATAAATGCCCCGGAACATATGTGGACATATACACTTCAAAGGCAGCAGGAAAAATAGTTTCCTGCCTGTCGTTTAAAACCTGCAGCAAAACAGCACGTTATTAAAAATACATGTTCTACTTATGCTACCGTTACATTTTTCATATGTGTGTGTTTGGAATGTTATTCTAGGGTTGCATACAAAAAATCAGGGTTCTAACTCATTCCATTAACTTGCGGCTCGGCTACTGCAGCGCCATCTTGTGCCTAAAAAATTGTATACAGGCAGAAGATATACTTTAACACTGCAGGCACACACCCACCTGCAAAAGGGGGACAAAAAGGTGCGGAGGGGAGAATAACACATGTGAGGGGCATACAATTTTAACCCCTTCATCCCCAATACGATATAGGACTAACCAGCGGGGCATACCGCCTTTATTAATGTGCTGGTTAATCCTCATTTTTGTCACACTGACCTGACAGACTGTATCCAGCAGAAGACTGCTGAGTAACTGTTACTGCAGAGTGTAGTAATAAACCCGTTCCTGTTTTGCAATATACCTCCTGCCTGGTGCGTGACCTTACTGTGGGAGAGGTAATAGTTCTAATGTGGAAGATCACCTTCAGTTCCTAGAGTCCACAGCAGATGGAGGCGCTGCACTGCTAAAGAGATAGCCTGTTCCTGTGTCTCCACTACCATCGGTGGACGACTCAGCCCTCCTGGTGCCAATCCCATTGGCCCGGGAAACCCCTGTGGACCGTCCCTCCCTCTAGGGATTCTGGGACATGTAGTCCTGCGGCTGGGTCTGCAGAGCCATCCAAAGATGGCCGCCACATTCCTTGCACTGCGCATCTCCCTGCATTGCGCATGCACAATTACTAAAATGGCCGCCCCCACACTCCCGATCGTGCGGAGCTCCGGCTAACTACCTGACAGTTCCCTGCCCTGCAGGCTGAGTAGGGGGACTCGCCTACATTTGATTTTATAATGGGCAAATGAGCTATTATCCATATCTGGATAATAGTTATTTTGCCCATTAATGTACTGCATGTGTTGGGCGGGGTTGTTGGGGGTAGAGGAGGTGGGTATTAGTGTTGTTGTGTTTTTGAATGTTTATTGTAGGTAGCGAGGATGGGTGAAGTTGGTATTTGGCCCTTGGTGGGTGTTTATGCCTACCAGGTAAGTAGCGTGAAGGGTTAACACCTTAATTACCTTAGCTGTATTAATTGCAACGGTAATGAAGGGGTTAAGTCCACCTGCAACCCCCCCAGCAAGGCCTAAACACCCAGCAACGGCCAAATACCAACTTCACTACCCACAATAAAAATGGCACTGGTAGTTAACCCCTTCATTGCCTTAGCGGTTAGTTAGGACTTGCACTGACAAGGGGAGAGTAAAAACTTGCATATGAGAGAATCTCTGCAGAAGTGACGTCACCAAATTGGAGCGGAGAACAGGTCCAATGTCGGTGCACGAAGGGTTAGCCACCCTGTGCAATTGAACAAAACCCCAGGGTAAGGCCGTCTCGGGTGCTGTGGGACCGTAGCTGAAGTCCACGATGACCCCAGTACCGGCAGTGTGCGGCTTACATCCAAAGGCAGCTCGCGTCCAAACAGCTGTTGGTGCTTCAATGAAATTTCCCTCGTGCACTGTCTCTGTCTCTCATTGGTGAACGTCAATCACGTCAGCAAATGTCCCGACGCATTTCGTCACGTGAGTGATTTCCTCGGGGGATGATTAACTGACAGTGGTTGTAGGTTTAAATAGCTTCCGTTGTCCAACAATTGACACCACAGGAGAAATAGTCAGCTACCCCAGTGATGCTTTCTTCTTCATAATCACAAACCATCCACTGACAGGCAGTCCAAGCGTCACTTGTGACTGTTTCCGAGTACGTGTCCGTTGCGTGTTCGTTGAGTCCTCACGGCTGTCGTTTGGACTGCCCGTCTAACTAGCACTTTGTCCTTAAGAAAAATAAAAATATGTGGTGAAAGAAACAATGTTTTGCTGGAGCCACGATTTAAATTAGAATGTTATACCGTCCTAGACAAGGTCATCGCAGAATTTAAACCGCGTTTTGAAAGTATTAAGAACATTTTCCCTCCCCAAGTGCTGATGCACTTTGTAATGTCTCAACCTGTGCCAAGAACTAATCCATTAAGTATGACAAAGATCAAGATCCCTACAAATGTTTCATCAGAAATGAAAAGCTTTAAATTCCAGTGGCCGCCTTAGCAATTTCAGCGCCCGGTGCAGAGAAGAACCTCCCCAACCCCTTGCTAGAGTGCTCCCCCTTTTTCCCCACCTGACATATACTCTCCCCCCACTGACGCCTCTTCCCCATCTGACATATACTCTCCCCTTCCACTGATGTACTCTCCCCCCCACTGACATATTCTCTCTCCACCATGACACTCTCTCCCCCCGAATGACACTCTCTCTCCCCCCCCCCCCCCCATACACATTCTCTCTCCCCCACACTGACACACACTCTCCCTACCCGGTCATGGCGTCATACTTTCGCTGATTACCGACAAAGCCACCTTCCTGACCATCCTTCTGCCCTGCTCCCCTAAAACTGCGTCCAATCTCCCTGAAACACTTGGCCTGGGAATGCTGCCCCCGACAGGTGGAGCACGCGTGCCTGAAACGGCACTTGTTGTACTCGCAATGGACGTCGTTGCATGCCCAACAAACGCCCGGTGTCCCTGTGCTGTGTTGTTCTGGAACCGCTGCAGGCGGTAGTCTCGCCACCTCACCCCCTGCAGGCGACCATCCTGCCACCCCCACTGCCTGCAACCACCTCAGGCGGCCCTCTTGCCACCATACCGCCGGCCATCTCGCTACAACACTGCCTGCGGCTGCCTCCTGCCTCCGCTGCCATCCAACCTTTGGCATCCTCCTGCTGAATGCACCATTGCAGACCCATTGCAGACAGCCGCTGCACCCTTTGCAGCATATCCCCGCTGCCTGACTGCCTAGCTGGAGCCACCCTCATCGCATACACCGGCGGGGGTGTATTAACCTTGTCCATGCTATGCTATATACCCCACAGAGCTTACAATCATTTATACCTGTGTTACCGGGAGAGAATGGGACCCATAACCGCCCCTGTGATTAAGGCCGAGCAGCGCGTATAGCGATAGCGGTTATTATTTATGTCAGTGGCAGACACCTTGATGGTAAAGGTTACGCACAGTTTGTAATGGGTTTGTTAATCACCGAATTAAACATCACATGTTAGGTATTTGCACAAAGGGAACCTACATTCTGCCGCCATCTTATGTTATAAAAGTAACTTTCGGGGGGAGGGGGGGGGAGCCACGTCCCGAGGGCAAGGCCCCCCCCCCTCCTCTCTATCACTTGTCTTATGAACGGCATCTGCAATACACCTCAGGTGTGTGGTTACTGTAACACTGCACCTTTCCACACCCAGCAATCTCTTTTAATGACACATGGGATAAAGATCATTAATAATTATATAAAATATTTCCTGACAAATGCTATGAACATCTGGCTTGGCTTGTCCTCATCACGTGATGTCCTTCTAAGCCACGCCCCCGGCAGGGACACTAAGCCACGCCCCCGGCAGGGACAGTCTCATGGTGTCTCTTCCCCTTTAACATTATTAACTCCTCTGGTGCTGGTTATTATTATTATTACTGTGATTGGCTGCTGCTGGTTATTATTATTGCTGTGATTGGCTGCTGCTGGTCACGTGGTCGCTCTAGACCGGAGGCACACAAGCAGCAGGAAGCAATCCCTTCTCAGCCGGGCAGAGAGGCAGCAGCAGCAGCAGCAGCGTCTCCCA
>NW_027453870.1:48263-76934 GCF_040206685.1 Ascaphus truei | reverse complement strand
GTTAAAATGTGGAATTCATTACTCATGGAGACTGAAACATGGAAGGATGTTGATCCAGGGAGTAATCCAATTGCCAATTATTGGAGTCGGGAAGGAATTCATTTTTTCCCCCCTTATGAGATATTATTGGATGGTATGTCACTGGGTTTTTTGTTTGCCTTCCACTGGATCAATAAGCAAGTATAGATATAGGATAAGTATCTGTTGTCTAAATTTAGCATAGGTTGAATTTGATGGACGCATGTTTTTTTTCAGCCTCATCTACTATATAACTACAGTATGTAACTATTAACAACTTGTATCTTTTTTCAGCTCTTCCTTTATAAAATAGACATTACTTTGAGACCTCACTAACTGTCTAATTTTAGGTTTGTAAATTGTGTGAGAAACGAGGAAGAACAGACCTTGTGGCGTTGCAGGACCACAGGAAAATCTACTACAGAACCTGCACAGACCTCCCCCCACACACAGAGCTCCTGGTCTGGTATGGAGATGAATATGGGAAAGAACTTGGTATCAAGTGGGGTACGCTGTGGAAAAGTAATGTGCCAGCACAAGGTAATCAGGAATGTGTGTGTGTGTTTTATGGTTTTTACATCTCTATTGTCTTATTACTGATGTTAAATTTCAAATATTGATAGATCTGCATACACCATTACGGGTCAACAAGAACTTAATATCACTAAACCTGACTTGAGTCAAAGGGCCGGATACATCAAGCTGCGGTAACCAAAAATGCCGTATTACCGGCCATAAAAAAAGTGCCTTATTATCGTGCAATGAGTCAGCGTTGGCAGCGCCAAAAAATAAAGCGCTTTTTATCGACCTGTAAAAGTATCAAATCCGATACAAAACAGGCATAATACCATATTTTCAAGAATAAAATGCCATACGTCAAGTTCCGATATTTATTGGAACAGGGTGAACAGCAGAAATACCGTAAATATTTTATCACCAGCTCCAGCCCGTCTTTCCTATGTATATAATGGCCAATATACTGCCCATTATATACATAGGCAAGATAAGCTAAACCAACATGGAATAGATGATAAAATAGTTATTAAAATACATTAAAGTACATATTAACCCCTTATATTCCACGGGCCAACTAATCATCGGTTTTCCATAACTAGCTGACCACAAAGGGGATAATATAAACACTACATTACACTACCTACTCCCCTTTGCCACCTTAGTGGCTAGCAAAGCATGGTTAGTTCTTGGTTTTGTCCCGCAGGCATAAACAAAACACTACGGCTCAGATACATCAAAGTCTGTTAAAGTGGAGTTAATATCGCACCCGGGGAAATAATAAACTAACGGGTGTTATTACTGCAATTTTAGGCTGGAAAGCACCTAGTAAAGTGACGAGTTCACAAGACAGTGTGCTCAAAAGAAAAAATTTACATAAACGCACACCAATCAAATATAACTTTTATTAACATTACTTAAAACATATATTACAGATTTGTGAGTGTAACAGCAATTAAAATAAGTATGTGAGACGAACTACCTATTCTCTTTATCCCCCGTCCATTCTCTCTCCACCCTCCTGCATTCTCACTACCCCCCCATTCTCTCTCTGACCCGCACAGACACACAGCCACTGTCCTTTGCAGACACTCACACAGCCACTGATCTGCACAGACAGACCCGCACAGACCCTGACCCTGCACAGACCGGACCCTGACCCTGCACAGACTCGAACCCTGACCCTGCACAGACCCGGACCCTGACCCTGCACAGACCCGGACCCTGCACAGCCACTGTCACAGACCCTGACCCTGCCCAGACACACACTGACCCTGCACAGACACACTGACCCTGACCCTGCACAGACACACACTGACCCTGACACACTGACCCTGCCCAGACACACACTGACCTTGACACACTGACCCTGCCCAGACACACACTGACCCCGACACACTGACTCTGCACTGAGACTCTGACCCTGCACTGAGACACTGACACTCTGACCCTGCACAGACACACACTGACACTGACACACTGACCCTTTGCATTTAAAAATAACCAATAGATAGATGTATCCTCTATACCCATCCAGGGAGACGTATAGACTAGGAGCAAGGCACTGCCTTAAAGATACTGATGTATAGTGCTATAAGTGTGGGGTGACCATAACTGGCAGCCGCCCCACAACACTAGTTATGAAGTTATCTATATATTTCTCAAACCGTTGTATGCGTGTCTGTTTGTCCTGTGTCTGCCTGTGTCTAGGGGCAATTGCATTGGACCTGTGGCCTGCCCGTCACTCTGCCTCAGGCCAATGAGATGCCTTGGCCCGCCCGCCCCCGCACACCTCTCATTGGCCTGCGGCCAGCCAACACACCGACACCACTGCCTCAGGCCAACACCCACACCACTGCCTAAGGCCAATGAGATGGCTCCCTTGGTCCGCACGCCCACCCCCGCACACTTGTAAGGAATCGGGGGACACGCCCCCTGCGGCGTGCTCCCTCCTTACCTGCCGCATCTCAGTTCCCGCTCTCCTTATAGAGCATGCACGCACCCGCGGTTCCCTACTCGTACCACGGAGCCCGGCCACCCCCGGTCGCGTCACGCATTCTCTCATGCGTGGCGCGTACACGTGACGGCGTGCGCCGCCCGCCAGCTGCGCGGCAACTTACTCCCTTCATATCCCCTGCGGCCTCCCCACCTCGCTAACGGGTCCTTCCCTTTCCCTGCGCTTGTGAGGAGAGCACAAGCGTGACATTATGCTCGGCCAAACAAACGGCGCCCCAGAGGTGGCCCCGCCTTCCTCCATGTTCCATGCCATGTTCGTGTCCATGTTCCTAGTTCCTGAGGCCTGCTGCTAGCTCCATGCAGAGGCTCGTTCCTGTACCCCTGTTCGTTGGGAGATCCTAGTCCTCCCTAGTCTAGTAAGGATCGTTCGGAGTCCGATCCTGAAGGGGGTGATACTGTAAGGAATCGGGGAACACGCCCCCTGCGGCGTGCTCCCTCCTTACCTGCCGCATCTCAGTTCCCGCTCTCCTTATAGAGCATGCACGCACCCGCGGTTCCCTACTCGTACCACGGAGCCCGGCCACCCCCGGTTGCGTCACGCATTCTCTCATGCGTGGCGCGTACACGTGACAGCGTGCCCTCCAGCTGCGAGTCAACTTCACGCCCCCTTGTGGCGTATTCTCTACCCATGCCTAGTTTCTCTGATGTCTCTCTGTATGGCGTGCGCCGCCCTCTAGCTGCGAGTCAACTTCACGCCCCTTTGTGGCGTATTCTCTACCCATGCCTAGTTTCTCTGATGTCTCTCTGTATGGCGTGCGCCGTCCTCTAGCTGCGAGTCAAGATTCCCTGTTGATTCTCTGTGTGGCGGGCGCTGCCTCTAGCTGCGAGTCTTCCTTCCTATGCATCGCTGCCCCTTAGTCTCTTGGATCGCTCGGAGTTCGATCCTTAAGAGGGTGGCGTGTTCCTTCCTTACCTGTTTACTTCTGATCGCCGCCCTCTAGCTGCGAGTCAAGATCCTGTGTCTTTAAGGATTCTGAAGCAAGCAACGCCATCTTGCTTTCTGGCAAACCCTGCCCTCTTCCTCCTGACAGGAAGTAAGCCTCTCTTTGACTTTCTCTCTGCTATTAGTCAATTGCTGCCAGCCCTGGTGCCTGCTAGTATTACCATCATGCTGTTCCTGCCTGGACCTCCTTGGGACCTTTACTCTCCTTTGGATTCCAGAAGACTGGGACAGTCACTCATATACTACTAAGGTTAGTTTACCGTCGGGTAGTGTAGGTACCTGCTAAGTAGGGTTCACCTTGATGTGGTAGCAGGCTTATAATTCCTTGGCCAATGGATTAGACTAAGAACCCTTATGTTATGTTTAGTTTCGCTGCACCTTGCTGTTTCTGGCACTATGCCTTTAAGAAGTCTGGACGTTCTCCTAGAAGTAATCCTTCTCTGGATGTTACCTTATGCTCTGGACTCCATGCCCATGTTCATGTTCCTTGTTTCCTGAGACCGGCTGCTAGTGTCACGCAGCGGTCTGTTCCTGTCTCCTGGGCTGAAGCGGAGTACTCTCCTTGTTGACTTCAGCTCCCTGTTTCCTGGTTTCTGTTTCCACACTCCCGTGCTGAAGCGTTGGCTTCCCACAACCCCGCGTTGGTGCCTGAGAACGCGCGCACTCCCGCTCTCCTGTCAGAGCATGCGCGCACATGCAGCTGGACCAGTCGTGTCTCTGAGCTTGGCTCCGCACTTCCGGACGCGTCGCGCATTCTCATGCGTGTGGCGTGGTCACGTGACTACGTGCGCCGATCCCCAGCTGCGCGGCAACTTACTCCCTTCGTATCCCCTGCGGCCTCCCCACCTCGCTAATGGGCCCTTCCCTTTCTTCCCTGCGCTTGTGAGGAGAGCACAAGCGTGACAACACCTCATTGGCCTGCGGCCAACACAATGTCACCACTGCCACACTCTCCCAGCCCTCACTGAGCTTTGGGAACGCTTCACAGCACCTAACCCTCACTGCTCTGGGACGACGCTTCACAGCTCTCAACCCACAAAACCCTCAACGCCTGCTACCACCAAAATAACTGCGGAATCAGGTACAGCCTCTTATCTATATAAATATTATTTTCACCACTGAAACACTCCCCACCCTCACACAACAGCGCACGATCACCTCCACACACCGCATGCTCACGGAACGCACACCGACGCCCACCGCCTCTTAAAAAAACCCACCACCAACCCCTCACCCCCTTAACAATGCAGACCACAACCGCACGCCACACCTCTCCCGGTACCGCAGACCCTCTACGACACGCACACACTCCTGCCTACCCTGCCAACACCCCTCAACTTCAGCTCAACACAACATCGCCATCGGACAACGCCCGCATGGATCTCCTACACTATCACGCAACACAGTCCCCCCTCCGGAGGACGCCACCCACCCATACAGAGCCCAACCCCCCCCTCCCCCCCCCCCGGAGCCCACAACACCCTCTGCTACTCACTTTCACATCGCCACCGGACAACGCACGGATCTCCAACCCTACATCACAACCACTCTCGTGGAGCGCAACCCCTCCCGTACGCCGCAAACACTCCTGTCTCCCGGAGCACCCCCCCCTCCAAAACATTCCCGTAGCTCCCCCCTCCAAAACACTCCCGTAGCCCCCCCCCTCCAAAACACTCCCGTAGCCCCCCCCCCTCCAAAACACTCCCGTAGCCCCCCCCCTCCAAAACACTCCCGTAGCCCCCCCCTCCAAAACACTCCCGTAGCCACCCCCCCTACAAAACACTCCCGTAGCCCGCACACCCCCACCCCCCACAAACACTCCGTAGGCCGCACCCCTCACAAACACTCCCGTAGGCCGCACCCCCCACAAACACTCCCGTAGGCCGCACCCCCCACAAACACTACCGTAGGCCGCACCCCCCACAAACACTCCCGTAGGACACACCCCCCACAAACACTCCCGGAGGACACACCCCCCACAAACACTCCCCTAGCCCGCACACCCCCTCCCCCCAAAAAAACACTCCCGTGGCCCAAACCCCTCCCCACAGACGCATGTACCCCACTAACACAACAACACCTCCCGTAGGCCGCAACAACCACCCTTCTGGGCCCACACACCTCACCTTCATTCAACAACACATCCTGGCACATGTCTGCTTGCAAAAACAATATTGCCTCACAGTCTCACTTACACACAAACACACACAACACTCAGCCACACACCCAACAGCCAGCCACACGCCATCAGCCACACACACACGCCCACGCCCACACGCCAACGCACAAACACGCCCTCGCCCACGCCCTCAACCACGCACACACACACCCTCAACCACGCACACACACGCCCTCAGCCACCCCACACACACCCTCAGCCACGCCACACACACACACACGCACGCCACACGCCCTCAGCCACGCAACACACACGCCCTCAGCCACGCAACACACACGCCCTCAGGCACGCCACACGCACTCAGCCACACAAACCCAACCCTCCTATATACACACACACACACACACACACACACACACACACACACATATATGTATTACACACACACACACATATATGTATTACACACACACACACATATATGTATTACACACACACACATATATATGTATTACACACACACACACACACATATATATGTATTACACACACACACACACACACATACATACGCACACACACACCGGTTTAAGGACACTCACGAGTAAGTACATCTCGCTCAATAGGCAAACGGCAGCTCACGCAAGTGCTGTGCGCAACCGGGGAAACTATATAGCCTGTTACACATGCGTTATTTACATCAGTTATGCACGTTTATGACGATTACAGTACATGCATCGAAAAGTGGGGAAAAGGGAGTGCTTCACTTTAAGTACATTTTCGCTTTACATACTGTCCCGGCCGAGCTGAATCTTACAAAAGACTGGCTCCGGCCGGGCACGTCACGGCTATTTCGCCGAAAGTTGCGTGCGCGCTCCCCGCACGTTCACCGGGCGTTCCCGCGTCGCAATAGAAAGCGCTATGGAAAGCTTTCTATTGAAAGCGCCCCAGGCGCTGGAAAACGGCCGCGAGCCTTCCCGGCTCGCGGCGGGGCACTGTGCTAGCCGCTTTAGATTCAGCGGCGCCGCTACTGTACGTGTGTGTGTGTGTTTTCTCCAATGTTAATATATAAAATCGAAAGGTTAGTGCTAGCTGCGGTGAATCTGATTGGTCCTCAGCCTCTGGCCAATCAGATTGGTGGCTCTGACGTCACCCAACTGCCACGCTCTTCCCCCTCGGCCACACACACACACACACACACACACACACACACACACACACACACACACACACACACACTCTCTCTCTGTCCTTTTCCCCTCATCACACTCACCCTCACGTGCGCCGCCCTGCACCGGCTCACGGACGGAGGGGAAGCGCGGCGCGGCCCTCCTGCCCCAGCCGCCAACGCTCACTTCCCTCCCTCCCCGGCGCTCACTTCCCTCCCTCCCCGGCGGGGGGACTGGCAGTGGGCAGGTAGCCTTCCTCCTGCAGCTGCCTTGCGGCGCCGAGTGGTGGTAAGATGGCGGGCCCCGAAGAACCCCCTTCCTCCTGCAGCTGCCTCGCGGCGCCGAGTGGCTAAGATGGCGGCGCCCGGAAGGTATTCAGTCAGGAGAGAGAGGGGGGGGGGGAGTCAGTCAGGAGAGAGGGGGGGAGGGAGGAAGTCAGGAGAGAGGGAGGGAGTCAGGAGAGAGGGAGGGAGTCAGGAGAGGGGGGGGAGGGAGGGAGTCAGGAGAGGGGGGGGGAGGGAGTCAGGAGAGGGGGGGGGGGAGTCAGGAGAGGGGGGGGGGAGTCAGGAGAGGGGGGCGGAGGGAGGGAGTCAGGAGTGGGGGGCGGAGGGAGGGAGTCAGGAGAGGGCGGCGGAGGGAGGGAGAAGGGGAAGTCTTAACAGCTGTGAAGAGGGGGGAAGGGGGTTGAGAGGGAGGATGGGGGAGCCAGAACATTACATCACGGGCAACGCCGGGTATATCAGCTAGTAAAGAATATCACTTGTGAGCACATGAGGTTTTCTGTCGCATTTTTCACCCACCATAACTTAAAATGTATGGTAAACCTACCCAGCCTAGAAATATTTCAAAGCAAGTATAGACCAACCTCACACTGATGATACCCATCAAGATTGAAACATGTCTGTGAATGGTTTGTACTTGCTTTGCTAGTCCCATGCTGTGCTTAAAAGCTGTGTGAACGGCAATGCATCAAGCTTAAATGGGCTCCATGTGAATGGATATTCTTTGCAAAAGGTGACACATTGTGTGCTCATTTGCATGTCATTATCCAGAATCCCTTGCTGCAGTGGGAGCACTGTATGCGAGGTGATAATGGTTGAAAGGCAGGGTTGCAAGCCTGTCTGAGACATGCGAGTATGCTCAAAGGTGATATTCTTTATTAGCTCTGTCTGTCTGTCTGTCTGTCTGTCTGTCTGTCGAAAGCACACAAACAATATGTGAAAATCCAAAATGGATTTTATTAGCAACAAAACAATATTAAAATATACCTAAACACATACATACAAAATGAACACTGCTGATCCAAGAGATACACAATATACATGTAAAGACCAAAATATGTACCTTGCAGCAGCTCCCTCCTGGGGACCGGACCCGTGGAGGGAGAGGGGTGGAGTAGCGGGTCCCTCCACTCAAACCACGCCCCCCTCCCTCTCCCTACAGACCGCATATCGCGGTCTGTGCCTGTCAGCACGCCGCCTGTCTGCAGTGCGGGCGCGCTGACTGAGGGTGCGGGGCCCTAGCCTAATGCTGCACATGTTGTGCTAAACCCTTCATTTTTACAATGTACATCCACAGTTTACTTTTATCCTGAACTTTTGGTGATATCCCAACTTACCTCTTCTGCATGACCTTTTGTAAGACAGTTTGTGTAACAGTGACTTTTTTGTCTCGTCTAGTACAAAGCCAAGCACCAATAATCGCCCCCATGCCAGCACTGCAAGGTTGCTTTTGGCAGCCAGGATTACCTCCTCACACATCTGAAGTTCAAACACCCAAATGAGTATATGGAAAAGATGAGGACAGAACAATATTGCAACATTCCAATAAATATGACAGAAAATGCATCTTTCAACCCGTCAAGGCAATTAATAAACAATGCAACAGCTTCTCATCCCAAAAGATATATATTAGCAGCTGCCACAGGAAAAGATCTTGGAGAAAGTGGGAAGAATCTGACTTGGTTATCAGACCAGAACCTAAAGAAGAGGACACACACAGGGGAGAGACCACATGTATGTGGGGAATGTGGGAAGGGATTTAGTCATTTTTCCAGCCTGAACAGACACGAGAGGACACACACAGGGGAGAGACCGCACACAGGGGTAAGACCGCATGTATGTGGGGAATGTGGGAAGGGATTTAGTCATTTATCCAAGCTGAACACACATATGAGGACACACACAGGGGAGAGACCGTATGTATGTGGGGAATGTGGGAAGGGATTTAGTCTTTTTCCCAACCTGAACAGACACGAGAGGATACACACAGGGGAGAGACCGCATGTATGTGGGGAATGTGGGAAGGGATTTAGTCGGTTATCCCACCTGAACACACACGAGAGGACACACACAGGGGAGAGACTGCATGTATGTGTGGAATGTGGGAAGGGATTTAGTCAATTATCCAGCCTGAACATACACGAGAGGACACACACAGGGGAGAGACCGCATGTGTGTGGGGAATGTGGGAAGGGATTTAGTCATTTAACCAGCCTGAACAGACACCAGATGACACACACTGGGGAGAGACCGCATGTATGTGGGGAATGTGGGAAGGGATTTAGTCGGTTATTCAAACTGAACATACACATGAGGTCACACACAGGGGAGAGACCGTATGTATGTGGGGAATGTGGGAAGGGATTTAGTGACTTATCCAGCCTGAACAAACACCAGATGACACACACTGGGGAGAGACCGCATGTATGTGGGGAATGTGGGAAGGGATTTAGTGACTTATCCAGCCTGAACAGACACCAGATGACACACACTGGGGAGAGACCGCATGTATGTGGGGAATGTGGGAAGGGATTTAGTCAGTTATCCAGCCTTAACATACACGAGAGGACACACACAGGGGAGAGACCGCATGTATGTGGGGAATGCGGGAAGGGATTTATTGACTTATCCAGCCTTAACACACACAAGAGGAGACACACCGGGGAGAGACCGCATGTATGTGGGGAATGTGGGAAGGGATTTAGTGACGCATCCAGCCTGAACAGACACAGGAGGACACACACAGGGGAGAGACCACATGTATGTGGGGAATGTAAGAAGGGATTTAGTTACTTATCCAGCCTGACCAGACACAAGAGGACACACACAGGGGAATGACCGCATGTATGTGGGGAATGTGGGAAGGGATATAGTGACGCATCCAGCCTGAACACACACAAGAGGACACACACAGGGGAGAGACCACATGTACAGTGGCGACAACCTTTATTCTAACTCGGCTAGCTACGCGAATTTCAGATTATCCCTGTTATGTGCGGTTTTGTGTAGTTTTCGCCCGGAGTGAATTGCGTTATTTTCGCGCCCGTGATTTAAGCATTTTATTCTCGCTGTCTGCAATACTGCAATGCCGTGTAAAAACTCATGGGGGCGTTTGCGAGCTGTTGTCTTTGAAGTCTAATACCTTCGCAGTTCAACCTACAGTACGTCAATACACAGTCTGTGCGTGCGTGCGCGCGCAGTAATTGTAAAATTGCATATTTAATGTACATGCATTTGCAGTGCTGTGCTTCTGTATGGTACTGTACTGTATGTCTCATTTGAAAATTGTTGAAATGCATAGGCGTGTACAGTACTTTAGCAGTGTAAAGGGAACCCTTGCTACTGACATTGTTTGAGTAGCCCTTTTGGCAATATTGTATCTCCTTTCACATGTCAGTGCTACACACTGTATTAAACATTTAGAAACATTTAGAAACCATACACTGTATCATTGCATATACAGTACTTACCTGCCCTGTTAGAGGGTATAGAGCTACAGTAGCCTAGAATTTATTTGGGATACATACTCCTTTTTGGTCTACCCTTCCTCCACCTTATTTTTAATTCGCCGCTAACATAGGATTTATGTATTGAGGACCGTATATTTTAATTGAGGATCTCTCCCAATAAATTTGTTTTTAACTTGATTTCATTGCACACATTACAGCTCTCCCACACCATTCCTTTGAACGTGTGTCTGGTTTGAATCACATTCCTGCTTGACGGCAGTAATTTGCTGCGCATGCACTTGTAACTTCACCCACCACTGCTTGTTTACTGTACCAGAGTGTGTGACTCGACCAAAAAGAAATTTAAAGAGAGAAATTTCAAAGCAGCGCGGCTTTCTGCGCCATTACGGTCAATGATAGGACCATCCTCGCCGGCGTGACCCTTTCTCGTCGCCATTACTGGTCGGACCCTGTTGGGGTCAAGTGAGGGGGTTCCTAACATCTATGGGCAAAATGAATTTTATTTCTAGGTGCCCTAGAACAGAAGTTCCCACGCCAATTGGCCGTGAACTTGACCGAGGCCCTAGTTCCCACGCCAATTGCGCGATCATTGCTCTTTTTTTGACAATGTTGCTGATCTTGCAGCTTTGCGGTCTGGCAGTAAAAAAACACACATATCCATTATTTATGTACAGTGTTCTTAATCTGTCCATAGCCGAGCTACAAAGCCTCAGTGCGCCTGCGTGTAATCACCCCCCCCCCCCAACCCTTAGAGGCTTTAAAAGTAGAGTAAAAAAAACATTAACTGATTCATGTTGTTTTTTTCATTCATTCTTATACTGTCGGGGGGGGAGGGGGAGGGTGTGTGGTGGTTGTCAATGATTACGATAACCAGGAATGTGAATAAATATTTATTGTATTTTATCAGGGGGAAAAAATACAAAGATAAAAATAATCATAAATAATACATACTGCAGCCTTTATTAAATTCTTCTGACAGATTGAAATCGGAGAAACATTTACAAAATATTTGTAAAACATGGAGATACATGAAAAATTGACATTTATATGAATATTAATTAATAATACATTCTGTAATGTACTGTATAATATATATATATATATATATATATATTATTTTTTCTGTCTGTACAGTATCTTGTTCCTCATTTTGTGAACAGTACAGTACTTCATTGAGAGAGGAGAGGTTTTGTGTAGAGTATACGTGGTGCTTTGCACATAGATTTTGCAGGCACAGGTCCCTGTCTGTCCGGTGGAGCTAACAATCTACTGTTTGTTTTTGGTGCCTGAGGCACAGGGAGTTTAAATGACTTGCTTTTTATGTACTGTATTTGGGGGTTGTATTTGGGGGTTTATTGATCAAATTATTATGATTATGATGAACTGACTTTTGAAATTACAGTACTGTACTCTGCGGAATCAGTTATTTCTTTGAACTGCAGCACAACTAATCCTTCAGCCCTTGCTGCTTAATGCGCATGAGTCACCCACCCAACCCCCTCTCTCCACAGAGTCGTTAATGTTCTGAATATTGCCATTGTGTTCTTAATCTGTCCATAGCCGAGCTACAAAGCCTCAGTGTGCCTGCGTGTAATCACACCACCCCTCACCCCCCCCAACCCTTAGAGGCTTTGTTTACGGTAACGCTTTGGAAAATCCCTTCTCGATTTTGAAATGTAAATCCGATTTGCAATGCATTGTGAGAATTGAGAGTAAAAAAAACATTAACTGATTCATGTTGTTTTGTCATTCATTGGTGTACTGTAGGGGTGGGAGGGGGGGTTTGTGGTTGTTGTCAATGATTATGATTAGCAGGAAAGTGAATAAATATTTATTTTATTTTATCATGAACCAAAAAATACAAATATAAAAATAATACATGGGGAAACATGAATAATGCACATTTATAAGAATATTATTTAATAATATATACTGTAATGTATAATATATATATATATATATATATATATATAGATATATATATATATACTGTATACAGTATAGTAATATTATTTATTCCATCTTTATCTTGTTCCTCATTCTGTCTACAGTACAGTAGTTCATTGAGAGAGGAGAGGTTTTGCATACATCATTACTGCTGTTTATATACTGTACATTTTACTGTACAAACAGATTTGACTGGACACCAAACCCCACCTCCCACCAGGCCACCTTTTTTCCTGAAACGACAAGAAAACAAAAAATTAGTGCAGTTACTGTATGTGTGTACTGTATTATGTCATTGTGTGATGTGTAGTACTACTGTAGATGGCTGTTGCTGCTTTCTCTGGAAAGACAAAAATTGAGCAGTTACTAGGCAGTTACTGTATTACTGTCAAACTAGTCTACTGTATACTGGAACTACTGTATACTCTGACTACTGTTAAATTCTATGTACTAGAACCTGATGGCTGGTGCTGCTCTCTGTATAAAAAAAACTGTAACTACTGTATACTCTGACTATCTGGAAAGAAAAAATCTGTGCCATACTTACCTGTATCATACTGTACTACAGCACAGTACTACTTTCCTGATGCTTGCCCATTACGCGCGATGACAATGGGCAACACAGTGGCAATATGGTCTATATATTTATTGCAGCATTCCACGGTGAGTACATCATTCCAAAAACTGATTATGCCTTTCAACAACTCGTCCTTTTTGGAGGGTTTCGCCACTTTCCGGATATGGTCCTTCAGCTGATGCCAGACCATTTCGATCGGATTGAAATCTGGCGATCTGCCATTGGAAAAAAAGGACAATTAGTTTGAGGTACAGTACACAGTGAAAACAGTGGGGAAAAAATGAGACACAGTTACCGCACTTACTCACCCAGTTGATACCGCGCTCAAGGATATGCGCTGTTGACGCGGTGTGCTTCGGATCGTTGACCTGGTAGAAGCGGAGACCAATGGGGAATTCGCGTGTGATGTAATGCACTATCTCAGAAACAATGTTGTCTTGGAAGAAAGCTTTATTCATGATTCCTATAGCAAGAAAAGAAAAGTGCTCAAAAAACTGCACAATAGTACAGTACAGTGCATACAGTAAGGCAACACTAGTAAAGTACAGTGCATAAGGCTACATTATATTTGATATATTTTACCTTCAAAGATGACAATGCATCCTGGTCCACGCCTAGAGATGGCACCCCACACATGTAGCTTCACGGGGGCTGACGAAGCCGAGAAACAGTTTGGTAGCTGGGCGAAACGCGTAGAGTTTACCAGTGGACCAATTTTGGTCTTGGAGAGGATCTGTAGAACCAGCTCTGTATGCAGTGACGTCACACCTTGCAGACGGGCGCGCAGAAGCAAGCTCCGGTCCAGGACACAGAGCCGCGGAAGCCAGCAGACTGACCTGTAGGAGGCGGTGAGCTGTTTCGGGACATCCTCCATTCACATTAAGTGATACATGCTTATAACCTTTGTGCAAATTGTAAGTGCGCATTTTTATTGTGTTTTTCATACATAAACATTTTCATACTGATCGCACTATGTAGTTCTCTCCTTCTCTCTATATACATACTGCCGACGGAGAACCGCTAGGGGGGTACAGCTTACAGATATCTTCAAGGGTGGCAACCCAATTTGCCAACTGCTTTGAATATTACCTTGCTCCTGTGAGTAGATCAGTCATACGAGCCAAGATATTGCTTATATATCCACTTAATACATAACGTCTGCACTTATATGTATATATTGTTCTCTTATCTCCCCATATGCTCCCCCTGGATGTTTTGAGTAAATTACAGCCTGTCATAAGCTATCGTGACAATCTGCTTCTGGAGACAATGCTAAATGTGGAGCAACGGATGCTACAAATGGATCAACGGATGGATCGACGGATGCAGAAGATAGAGGCTGACATAGCGGGCATACATTATTTGCTCGGTGCTAATGCCCCTGTTTCCCTGACGCCGGAGCAGGGGGGGTGACATGGATGTGATGAATGGGACCTTCGACCCCCTTCCATCACCAAGCGCACCCCCTCCACCAGAAGATGTAGTGTACATGTGGGAGGACATGACAACCCCATCAAGACCACGCCAGGAGACAACACGGCGACCACGACCGGAGGAAAGCTTCCTCCCAGACAACCTACCATCGCCTGTCGCCTCAAGCACACCCGCTCCCAAAAGACCTACACCCGCTCGCATCGATACGGTGCCCGACATCACCCTGTGCGATCTGCCACCGAAGCTCAGGGAGAAGTATAGGGTGAAGAGTGCTGGTGCACCCCACAAGTATGCCTTGTTCATATTTAAGCACTATGTTCCCTACTCTTTGTACTGCGACTGGGCCTTCAAAGTGAACTACGATGGGAATCACGTAAAAAAGGCGCTTCCTGTCAATTTAAGGAAAAACATTCTGGATGAAATGCGCCACTTTTATCCAATTACAGATCCTGTAATGAAAGGCGTTCGAGACAGCATTAATGGCGTTTTGCGCCATGCAAGGAATCGGCCATGGGTGAACAATGTGGAGGACTTTCTGTGAGACCATACTGTTGTGCTGAACTGTATTGTACTGTACATGTTTTGACCTACAGTACCTGCTGTACTTAAACAAAGGAGATGTTGTTGTGTGTTTTTTAACACAGGACATGCACAACTCCAGTCCCTGAGGGCCGCAAACAGGCTTTCTGGCATTGACTTGCATGGCAGAAAAAAGCCACTTTTGTAATGTGCTCTTAAACTGTATTTTTGGATCTCCGGTTCAGGGGGACGTGGAAGGCTGTGACAGTATTTGTCCACTATGGCAAGGGTACTTCCGCATGAGGACCAGGCAAATTTCGACCCGCTCAGACCCACAGAACGGATTATTTTAAATTATATTTATATATTTATATTTTAAAGATATTAAAGAATGTATTGTATTTTGGGTCGAGGACTGTAGTGGTGCAGACTGTTTTGCACACCATCCCACTGTTCAGTATACAGTATGTATTGACTTGTCGTTCTTTAATAAAGGAGATATTGCGTTTTGCTTTTTTTGTGAATTAAGAATTTGTTTTTAAAACATGTGACTGTAAACCATACTGACTGACAAATTTCACACATGTACTGTAGCAGTAAACCATACACCTGTTGATGTTTTGAATTGCTGTGCACTTAAAATGTATTTACATTGTACAGTATTTGTAAAGAAATGTTTTTGTACTTACTCCACCAATAAAAGAACATGTTGATTTGCCTTACATTGTTTCCATTTGCTCCTTTGATAGTGTAACAAATGTCGAGGCTTACTGCACTGTTTTTTTACTGCCAGACCGCAAAGCCGCAAGATCGGCAACATTGTCAAAAAAGAGCTATGATCGCACAATTGGCGTGGGAACTAGGGCCTCGGTCAAGTTCACGGCCAATTGGCGTGGGAACTTCTGTTCTAGGGCACCTAGAAATAAAATTCATTTTGCCCCTAGATGTTAGGAACCCCCTCACTTGACCCCAACAGGGTCCGACCAGTAATGGCAGCGAGAAAGGGTTGCGCCGGCGAGGAGGGTCCTATCATTGACCGTAATGGCGGAGAAAGCCGCGCTGCTTTGAAACGGCTAAGTCAGAATGAGCAGAAACCTGGAACCCATAACTCCGGTTCTGTTCAACCTAGAGGGCTCAGATTCGGTCACCATGTAGTCCTAGTTCCGGCAAGATTGCATGGCAAATAGCGACCCTCTCGTGGCAACAGAACGGAGTCAGGGTAATGGTAAAGTTTAGGTTTCTGCCATTGACTTGCATGGCAGAAAAAAGCCACTTTTGTAATGTGCTTTTAAACTGTACTTTTGGATCTCTGGTTCAGGGGGACGTGGAAGGCTGATATTTGTCCACTATGGCAAGGGTCCTTCCGCATGAGGACCAGGCAAATTTCAACCCGCTCAGACCCACAGAACGGATTATTTTAAATTATATTTATATATTTATATTTTAAAGATATTAAAGAATGTATTGTATTTTGGGTCGAGGACTGTAGTGGTGCAGACTGTTTTGCACACCATCCCACTGTACAGTATACAGTATGTATTGACTTGTCGTTCTTTTATAAAGGAGATATTGCGTTTTGCTTTTTTTGTGAATTAAGAATTTGTTTTTAAAACGTGACTGTAAACCATACTGACTGACAAATGTTTTCACACACGTACTGTAGCAGTAAACCATACACCTGTTGATACTGTACATGTAGAATAAATGCATAGTTTTATTTTTTCGGGTTTATAATACAGTATACTGTACGGCCAGAAAACATCAGCATACAGTACTGTTTCAGGTACAGTATTCTATCCTAATCAATAACAAGGGCAAAAAAACTAGACGTGGGGTTTTAAATCCGATTCAGCAATGTGCAGGCATTGTCACACAACGCGATATTATCCATCGAAATCCCCCCATTAGCCGTTTTCTTTTCTGAGGAAAAACAAAAAGAAAAGTTTTAATGTACAGTAATGCTCAGCCCCCTAAAGAAGTACCCAGCCAGCCCCACCAATAATTTTCTCCTGTTCACATGCGCATGCGCCTAGCGTTCCACCAATTGTTCAGTATCTGCAGTACAGTACTGTAGAAGCCGCTCAGCCAATGATATTGCTTACAGGAGAATCGCTTGACTTTGGAATCGCACCGATATTTATACAGTATTGTCAAAATAAAAAAAAACACAGAAAATAATACGGCAACAATACTCACCATAGTATTTCCCATTCAGCTGGCGCCGGCGCCGGTCCACTGCCGGTCCAGCTTTCTTTTTTTTTTTTTTATATAACTTGTATTTTATTGGAAACTGCATACATAATGTACAATACAAAATATGAGCTTAGAATGGCAACTTGTGTACATTGGATATATGTATAACAATGTAGATCGTTCAGGCATATTGGTGTATATGATAGAATCATATGGCTTTTCGGTCCCTACTCGGCCATATGGTGTATAAGCAAATCGTATAGTAAGAGCAATAATAAAAATAATAATCAGGATTAAATTACAATAGAGATATGTATATATATATATATATAAAATAAATAAAAAAAAATAAAAAACTTGGGGGGAAGGGTGTGGGGAGGGGGGAAGTTGTGGGGGGAAGAGGGGGAAAGGGAAGGAGATTCGGTCCTCGAGCTGGTCTTGAGGGCATATAGGAATTTTAGTCCTTCTCTGGCAGTTGCGAATTTGTTTGTCTATGTTGACTCCCCCCAAAGGAGAACGCATTTGTTGATATTAATGCCAAATTGTGGTACTCTCAATCCCCGGGATATCTGTCTGTGCCAGCCATGGCGTCCAGACTTTTAGAAAATTGTCGCCAGTGTCGTTAACTAAACTGGTTAACTTATCCATCTGAACAGAGGAACAAAGGGCACTGCGGATTTAAGCAAACTAAACTCATTTATTGAGCCAACACGACGTTTCGACCTTAGTGGTCTTTCTCAAGTGACAATGGCATTGTCACTTGAGAAAGACCACTAAGGTCGAAACGTCGTGTTGGCTCAATAAATGAGTTTAATTTGCTTAAATCCGCAGTGCCCTTTGTTCCTCTGTTCATCTGTCTAGGACTGACTGCAGGCTTTCGTGCAAACATTGGAGCACCGGTAATTGTATGTATTTTCTATTTTGAGGTGTGCAGCATCACTCTATTTTTTCTAACTTATCCATCTGCCAGATGAACCAAATGCGATTTCGAATCTTTGGGATGTTTGGTATATCGGTGCGTTTCCACAATGCTGCGATCTCGCATCTCGTTGCGAGTGCAAAATGTGCTATTAGCTTGGAATTTGCTTTTGATAGGCCCGGCAGCGGTCTGTTTAGCAAGAACAGCCACGGGTCAGGGGGAATTGTGAGGTCAAAAACCCTCTGGATCCAATTTCTGATTTCGTCCCAGACCGGGAGTAATTTTGGGCAAGACCACAGCATGTATAACAAATCTGCTGATCCGCCACACTACTTGGGGCACAGTGGGGAGGATCCCTGTATATATTTAGATAGATTCAGTGGGGTGAGGTACCACCTCATGAGGACCTTATATGCGTTCTCCTTTAGAGTGGTACATATGGAGCTTTTGGCGGAGGCCAAGTAGATGGCACTCCATTCCTCGTCTTCCAGGGTTTCCCCTAGGTCTGTTTCCCATTTAGTCCTATATGTGGGGATTTGTTGTTCGGGGTCAGCAGAACCGATTACCTCTCCGTATATTGTTGATATAAGTCCCTTTGTGTCTGCGTCATCCCGACAGAGCTTTTCGAATTTTGTCAAAGGGAGGTATGGGGCATATTTGTTATAAAATGCTCTGACCTGGAGGTATTTAAAGAATTCAGAGTGAGGTATTTCGTTTTCTAATCTTAACTGATCAAAGGTCTTGATTTTCTGGTTGTCTCCTTCCAGGTCTTTCATTCGTGAATAGCCTTTTTGTTTCCAGATCGGGATACTAGTCCCCGCCATACCGGGTGCGAACGCTGGGTTATTCCAAATGGGGGACATCATTGAGTACTTTGATGTCGGGGAATTCTTAAATTTGGTCGCCTCCCAAATCGATAGAGAGTTGGTCATTGAGGTGAGCGGGGGTGGTTGAAGGGGGTATTTGGCCCTTGGTTGGTGTTTAGGCCTTGCTGGGGGGTTGTGGGTGGACTTAGCCCCTTCGTTACCTTAGCGGTTAATACTGCTATGGTAATGAAGGGGTTAACCCCTCCCGCTACCCACCCGCATTGCCTAAACACCCACCGTGGGGCTAAAACCCCCTTCACACACCCCCCGCTACACACTACAGCCCCACAATAAATAATGAAATATATATAAATATATTATATCATATATATTACACCACTAACATACAGTACATATACATAATTTTGGGGATGCACAGCAATGATACTATAGGCCGGCGGTGGCCCTCGGGTGTTTCCCGCAGGTGCCCGGGGGTCCCCGCTTGCCTGCAGTTCCAATTCTGTGCCCCCAAAAAATTATTAAAAAACATCAATATTTTTACATAAATACACCCCCCACCCCCACGCTCCCTAACACATCCAGTATAGTAATGAGTAAAATTACTATTTTCCACAATTGGATAATAGTGCATTTGCCCATTTAAAATTCATTCATCACAATAAATAAAATATATACATATTGCACTCACCCTTGTCCGGCTGCCACGATGAAGGCCATCCTCATCTTCATCACCGTCCATGTCCCCCTCCAATGCTGCAAAACATACACAAGAATAAAAAGACCAATGTAATATCCCCTAACCCCTTAATCACCTTAGCGGTAATTAACCGCTGTAGTAATTAAGGGGTTAACTCACCCACCACACACCGGGAGGCCTAAACACATTCCCCCACTACCCGTACCCCCTCCCCCCACGCCCTTGAGGCCTAACCACCCTCACCCACTACCCACTCGGAAGACCTATCCAACCTGGCTTGGGGACAATACCCCCTTCCCCCACCCCCGCTACCCACAATAAACATGACTATATTAAATAAACAATATATAACCCACCTCCTGTGCCCCCCCATAAATACATGATTTATTCTTTTACATACAGGGTTAATACCACAGGCCCACGGGAGTCCCCGGTGGTCCTGCCGGGTGTCCGCAGGCCTCACAGTGGCACTGATCGGGGTGCCCACAGTGTCTGGAGACCTACAGATGGTCCCCGGCAGGCGCCGTGGTCTCCGTGGGTCATTGTGAGCCCCAAATGTGTCTGGGGGGCCCCGGTTCAGACCCACAGGTGTCTGATGGTCCTCGGTGGTTCCCACGGGGGTCTGGGTCTGTGGGTCTGACCCGCGGGCCCACCCGTGGAGACCCCATTTGGGGCCCGCGGAGACCACCTGGAGGACCATGGCGCTTGCCGGGGACCACCCATAGGTCTCCAGACCCTGTGTGCACCCCCTCTGGGCCACTGTGGGGCCTGCGGACACCCGGCAGGACCACCGGGGAGTGGGTGAGGGTGGTTAGGTCTCACGGGTGGGGGAGGGGGCGGGTAGTGGGGGAGGGTGTTTAGGCCTCCCGGTGAGTGGTGGGTGAGGTTGGGTTAACCCCTTAATTACTATAGCGGTTAATGACCGCTAAGGTGATTAAGGGGTTAGGGGATATTACATTGGCTCTTTTTATTCTTGTGTATGTTTTGCAGCACCGGAGGGGACATGGACGGTGATGAAGATGAGGATGGCCTTCATCGTGGCAGCCGGACAAGGGTGAGTGCAATATGTATTTATTTTATTTATTCTGCATTATGTATTTTAATTGGGCAAATGCACTATTATCCATTTGTGGATAATAGTAATTTTGCACATTACTATACTGTATGTGTTAGGCGGTGTGGGGGGGGTGTATTTATTTATAAGTATTGATGTGTTTTTTAATTATTTTGGGGGGTTACAGAATTTGTACTGCGGGGACCCCCGGCCACCTGCGGTGAACACCCGCGGGCAACCGCCGACCTCTAGTATCATTGCTGTGCATCCCCAAAATTATGTACATGTACTGTATGTTAGGGGTTATAAGGGTTGTTGGTGGCACACGGGGTGTATGTTGTTTATTGGGGGCTATTGTCCCCAATAAACATGCTATTGTGCGTTAACCCCTTCATTGCCTTGGTGGATAGCTGCCATGATAATGAAGCAGCATGAATGTTTTTTTATTAATAGTGTGCGGGAGCAGGGGGTCTCCTGAGCTGAACCACTTTGATTTCTGGTTCAGGAACCCCCTGCTTCCCGAGTTACATGCCCCGGTTTGGGGCATCGGGTGCCAGTGTCGCCGCCATCTTTATAGCGGGCACGTTGTGTCTTGGACGCTATAAAGATGGCGACGACACAGGCAGCCGATGCCCCATACCGGGGCCTGTAACTCGGGAAGCAAGGGGTCCCTGATGCTGAAAACAATGTGGTTCAGCTCAGGGGACCCCCTGCTCCTGTACACCATTATTAAAAATACATTAATGCTGCTTCATTACCATAGCAGATAGCCGCTACGGTAAGGAATTATTCTTTATTGATATGTGTGTTTTATTCCTAGTGTACATGTGCAGGGGGTCTCTGGAGCTGAACCGCTTTGGTTTTAGGTCCGGGAACCCCCTACTTCCTGAGATACAGGCCCCGTTATGGGGTGCCGGTATCTCCTGTATTTTGTTTACATCCCGCGGTCACGTGATCGGGAAATTTCAATGCAGAGGGATACCGGCACCATAAAGGGACCTGTATCTCGGGAAGCAGGGGGTCCCCGGACCGGAAACCAATGTGGTTCAGCTCCGGAGACCCCCTTCTCATCTACACTATGAATAAAACATTTTATAAAAAAAAACATTTTTTTTGCCTAGATTTGCGCAGACAGAGTGGCGGATCTCTGTCTGCTGCAGGCAGATCTCGACAGGGTAGCCTAATCGGCAGGCAGACTGCCTCGCCACCGGCAACTCGGCATGTTTTTAAAAGTTGCTCTCGCAGTGATTCGCCAGGGATTGGGCCATTCCTGCATACTGCGAGGCCAACGCGCCAAAAACATGCCAAGTTTCAACCCCTGCCGAGAGTGCTTTTTCGGTGCTTACTGCATGAGGCCCTTAGTCGGTTATCCAGCCTGAACACACACGAGGACACACACAGGGGAGAGACCTATCTCTAAAGCCAGGCATGTTTAGGGATAACCAGTGACTACGACGCTCACATATAAGTGCACACGTCTATCTGTGTTATGCTAAATCACAATGAAAAGTGACTTTACTTTATGGTGTATAAAACCAGTATTTTAAAGGGATAAAAAGTTATAACGTTTTAAATGCAGGTTATTTGTATCATTCTTATTGTAGTTTTATTTAAATGTTGTTCTTAATAATGTTTTATATTTCCATGCTGTTGGTTCTAATAAAATGTGCGTTCCTCATTATGCTGAAGCGGTCAGTAGTCTCACTCAGCTGTGAATCGGAATAGTTTCCCTGCGACCAATTGGCCGCCGGCGTTGGGCCACAGACAGACCCTGTGCCACCAGCCACTTCTAATGTAAGTTTTATTACTGTTTTGGGTAGGGAGTCAGTTTAAGGGGTTGTAGGGTAAGTTTAGCAAAGGGTAATGGCTTGAGGCAGCGGTTTTTAGAGTAAGAGGGGGCTTTGGGTAGAAGGGGTTTAGGCACTTATCTTAGTGGTAAAGTTGCCAGTGGTGTGGTGAGTAGTGGCGAAATAGCCGCGACCAAATGTCCTAGAGTGTCCTGTGAATATTGAGGTGGAGGACAGAGACACAGACTAACGTCCCCAGTGAGGGACATTAATGCAGCTGCCTTTACATACTGTATGTCATGTTCCTTTAATATCTCTAGAGAGCAGCGAGGGCTGACCATCTATTTCACAGGTTACACGTAGACCTGAAAATGCACCTGAGGGGGTTAAGTGTCCCTTTATTAACGACATATACATATGCAGTAATGATGTAACAAGTGGTGCCACCTCACACAGGGACCTTTCCCACTGATGGTTACACTTGCACACCTCTATGGCAGAGATTCCTGTTACACATGCGCTGGCGTTACCTCCCCACAAGCACATTGCCAGGCTGAGGGAGGTGTTCCTATGGGAATCTGAGGCCAAAATCTATGGTCAGAGTCCAGGAGACACACACCCAACTTTATTTTATATTTGTAACTTTAACCCAGACTGAAAGCATTTAGCTGTGGGGGGCGCGGGACTGTTGGGGGGGTATGGACTGTGGGGGGGGGGGGGGGTGGAGGGGGGGGAGAGGGGCACAGGACTGTGGAAGCCCCTGGTTTACCTCTGGCCTTTGTTTGGGCTAGTTTAGTTTTGGCGGGAAAGTGATCCCTGTGTTACCAGGCAGATGTGGGACAGGTGTCAGATGATTGGCTGAGGAGTAGTTGCTGGACAGGTGGGCTGTTATTGGACAGGCCAGAGAGAGGGCGTGGCTAGGGAGTTTGGGCGGGAAAATGAAAGGTATGATCTATTAGCAAGAATTAACTGAGGTTAGGTGACGTTGGCTGCCCCACTCCCCTCCCTCCCTATTATATATATATTCGACAACTCGCCCAAAAATCAAGTCCCCGGACCAAAAAATCTACTGTCCACATAGCCCCACCCCACCCCTGCTTTTTTTAAAAGAAATTGAATAAATTCTTAGTAAGAACAACATTCGTGAGAGAGAGAGATGGTGACAGAGAGAGAGAGGGTGACAGAGAGAGAGAGAGTGACACAGAGAGAGAGGGGGTGACACAGAGCGAGAGAGAGAGGGTGACAGAGCGAGAGAGAGAGAGAGAGGGTGACACAGAACGAGAGAGGGTGACACAGAGCGAGAGAGAGGGTGACACAGAGCGAGAGAGGGGGTGACAGAGAGAGGGTGACACACAGCGAGAGAGGGTGACACGCAGCGAGAGAGAGGGTGACACAGAGCGAGAGAGGGTGACACAGCGAGAGAGAGGGTGACAGAGCGAGAGGGTGACAGAGCGAGAGAGAGAGGGTGACAGAGCGAGAGAGAGAGGGTGACAGAGCGAGAGAGAGAGGGTGACAGAGCGAGAGAGAGAGGGTGACAGAGCGAGAGAGAGAGGGTGACAGAGCGAGAGAGAGAGGGTGACAGAGCGAGAGAGAGAGGGTGACAGAGCGAGAGAGAGAGGGTGACAGAGCGAGAGAGAGAGGGTGACAGAGCGAGAGAGAGAGAGGGTGACACAGAGTGAGAGAGGGGGTGACACAGAGCGAGAGAGAGGGTGACACAGAGAGGGTGACACAGAGCGAGAGAGAGGGTGACACAGAGCGAGAGAGAGGGTGACACAGAGCGAGAGAGAGGGAGGGTGACACAGAGCGAGAGAGAGGGTGACACAGAGCGAGAGAGAGAGGGTGACAGAGCGAGAGAGGGTGACAGAGCGAGAGAGAGGGTGACACAGAGCGAGAGAGAGAGAGGGTGACAGAGCGAGAGAGAGAGAGGGTGACAGAGCGAGAGAGAGGGAGGGTGACAGAGCGAGAGAGAGGTAGGGTGACACAGCGAGAGAGAGGGAGGGTGACACAGAGCGACAGAGAGGGAGGGTGACACAGAGCGAGAGAGGGTGACACAGAGCGAGAGAGAGAGGGTGACAGAGAGAGAGGGTGTCACAGAGCGAGAGAGAGAGGGTGACACAGAGCGAGAGAGAGAGAGGGTGACACAGAGCGAGCGAGGGTGCGACACCTTGGCGGGTCTGGGCCTTTTAACTGCAACACATTCGGAGACTCAGTGGCACTGCCACCACAGGAGGTCTCTGAAGGTTGCAGACAAAATACCCCCAGCTCATAAATGCCCCGGAACATATGTGCACATATACACGTCAAAGGCAGCAGGAAAAATAGTTTCCTGCCTGTTGTTTAAAACCTGCAGCAAAACAGCACGTTATTAAAAATACATGTCCTACTTATGCTACCGTTACATTTTTCATATGTGTGTGTTTGGAATGTTATTCTAGGGTTGCATACAAAAAATCAGGGTTCTAACTCATTCCATTAACTTGCGGCTCGGCTACCGCAGCGCCATCTTGTGCCTAAAAAATTGTATGCAGGCAGAAGATATACTTTAACACTGCAGGCACACACCCACCTGCAAAAGGGGGACAAAAATGTGCAGAGGGGAGAATAACACATGTGAGGGGCATACATTTTAACCCTTCATCCCCAATACGATATAGGACTAACCAGCCGGGCATACTGCCTTTATTAATGTGCTGGTTAATCCTCATTTTTGTCACACTGACCTGACAGATTGTATCCAGCAGAAGACTGCTGAGTAACTGTTACTGCAGTGTGTAGTAATAAACCCATTCCTGTTTTGCAATATACCACCTGCCTGGTGCGTGACCTTACTGTGGGAGAGGTAATAGTTCTAATGTGGAAGATCACCTTCAGTTCCTAGAGTCCACAGCAGATGGAGGCGCTGCACTGCTAAAGAGATAGGTGGGCTATGAACCACAGAAGCCTGTTCCTGTGTCTCCACTACCATCGGTGGACGACTCAGCCCTCCTGGTGCCAGCAGGTATATGCACTATACACCCTGTAATGGCCCCTATCTGCGATTGGGTGGGGGGTACACAGTTACACCAGCATAGGCAGGATAACCCTCTCACAGGAACCAATACATAGTAATAAGTAATACACCGCACAATGCTCCCTGGACACTATATTCTCCTTTTCGCTCCTCCATCAGGACTGGCTCGCGCGCTCCCTGCATGCAGAGGATAACCTGTCTCTCCCTTCTGAGCCAATCCCATTGGCCCGGGAAACCCCTGTGGACCGTCCCTCCCTCTAGGGATTCTGGGACATGTAGTCCTGCGGCTGGGTCTGCAGAGCCGTCCAAAGATGGCCGCCACATTCCTTGCACTGCACATCTCCCTGCATTGCGCATGCACAATTACTAAAATGGCCGCCCCCATACTCCCGATCGTGCGGAGCTACGGCTAACTACCTGACAGTTCCCCGCCCTGCAAGCTGAGTAGGGGGACTCGCCTACATTTGATTTTATAATGGGCAAATGAGCTATTATCCATATCTGGATAATAGTTATTTTGCCCATTAATGTACTGTATGTGTTGGGCGGGGTTGTTGGGGGTAGAGGAGGTGGGTATTAGTGTTGTGTTTTTGAATGTTTATTGTAGGTAGCGAGGATGGGTGAAGTTGGTATTTGGCCCTTGGTGGGTGTTTATGCCTACCAGGTAGGTAGCGTGAAGTGTTAACACCTTTATTACCTTAGCTGTATTAATTGCAACGGTAATGAAGGGGTTAAGTCCACCTGCAACCCCCCCAGCAAGGCCTAAACACCCAGCAACGGCCAAATACCAACTTCACTACCCACAATAAAAATGGCACTGGTAGTTAACCCCTTCATTGTCTTAGCGGTAAGTTAGGACTTGCACTCACAAAGGGAGAGTAAAACCTTGCATATGAGAGAATCTCTGCAGAAGTGACGTCACCAAATTGGAGCGGAGAACAGGTCCAATGTCGGTGCACGAAGGGTTAGCCACCCTGTGCAATTGAACAAAACCCCAGGGTAAGGCCGTCCCGGGTGCTGTATGACCGTAGCTGAAGTCCACGATGACCCCAGTACCGGCAGTGTGCGACTTACATCCAAAGGCAGCTCGCGTCCAAACAACAGCTGGTGGTGCTTCAATGAAATTTCCCTCGTGCACTGTCTCTGTCTCTCATTGGTGAGCGTCAATCACGTCAGCAAATGTCCCGACGCATTTCGTCACGTGAGTGATTTCCTCGGGGGATGATTAACTGACAGTGGTTGTAGGTTTAAATAGCTTCCGTTGTCCAACAATTGACACCACAGGAGAAATAGTCAGCTACCCTAGTGTTGCTTTCTTCTTCATAATCACAAACCATCCACTGACAGGCAGTCCAAGCGTCACTTGTGACTGTTTCCGAGTACGTGCCCGTTGCATGTTCGTTGCGCCCTCACGGCTGTCGTTTGGACTGCCCGTCTAACTAGCACTTTGTCCTTAAGGAAAATAAAAATATGTGGTGAAAGAAACAATGTTTTGCTGGAGCCACGATTTAAATTAGAATGTTATACCGTCCTAGTCAAGGTCATCGCAGAATTGAAACCGCGTTTTGAAAGTAAAAACTATAGAAAAGGACCTCGCTCAGACCCCTAATAGGTGGAGGCGTGCTGCCTGGGGATGGGCTAGATAGACAAGAAATGTGTACCGAGAGTGGTACACCAAAGAATCCCCTTTAGATAGGCGCACTGCAGACCTGAAAATATAGACGGTCAGGGGTTGGATGTGGTGTATAAAAATAAAAAACAACTTTAATAAATATTCATGTAATGGTGTACATAAAACAGTATATAGTGCTGTGCCATACACTGAGTAATAATAGACTGCTGTTGGTCTATATCAAACTCCGTCATGCGTCTCACTGTGCTCCCACTAATTTTGTCTCCCTTGAGGTTTAAAAGAATCTGGGTAGATGCTCTTAATATCAGAAGTCTAGATGGGTATATTAATCCTGTGGCATATTAGTAAGTATAGGCTCTACCGAGACTTACAAAGTATTCACGCAGCACATCCACGCGATGTGCACACTGCGCATGCGTCATGTAAGTTGAAGAGTTGGAGTCTGTTTTATGTACGTGTTGCGCATGCGCCGGAACAGTGCGTGAAATTAACTGTTTGGACGGCCCGTTTTAGGTAGGTAACGGGTAAAGGGAGTACTGGGTATGATAGAAATGTTTAGTAGTGATTGAACATAGTGACACACAAAGCGCTGTGCCTATGGATCACTATAGATCACGTTTTAATATGAACCCAGTGTATTACGGGATGCGTATTCGTAGTACATTAGTGCATTCATGTGTCAAACATAGTGCTGTATTTGCTCTAGTAATATGTCCTCTGGTATAGTATGCGTCTCAGTTTGGGCGCATGTACAAGGGTGCTGTACACCTTTGGTTGCTAGAGTGGTGAAAGTAGTAAGCGCAGTACTGGGCTGATAGGTGATATTTAGAACGGGTAAAGTAATGCCCGTGTAACCGCAGGGCTGCTTACTTGTACACTGCTGCAATGAGGAAGTAGGGCATAACATACGGGACCCAGATAGTCAGAGCAGCTGTGTCTATACAAGACAGCATAGACGTATATGCACGGTTGTATCTGTTGTATTTATAACAAGCAAGCTGTCTTGATAGTAAGTAGCAAGTGCCGCCCTGTGGCAGCATTGACACCTCTTTAATTGGGTGTAACAAATGAAATGTAGCTTTGACACAGGTCAGCGCACTTAAGGAGCTAGTAGAGATAGCCGACGTAGTTATGCATGAGTCATGAAACAGCTAAAAGACCCGACATGCCGCATGTTTCGTCACTTCTTGTGACTTCATCCGGGATCTGTGTCAAAGCTATACGTCTATGCTGTCTTGTATAGACACAGCTGCTCTGACTATCTGGGTCCCGTATGTTATGCCCTACTTCCTCATTGCAGCAGTGTACAAGTAAGCAGCCCTGCGGTTACACGGGCATTACTTTACCCGTTCTAAATATCACCTATCAGCCCAGTACTGCGCTTACTACTTTCACCACTCTAGCAACTAAAGGTGTACAGCACCCTTGTACATGCGCCCAAACTGAGACGCATACTATACCAGAGGACATATTACTAGAGCAAATACAGCACTATGTTTGACACATGAACGCACTAATGTACTACGAATACGCACCCCGTAATAC
>NW_027453870.1:33263-43263 GCF_040206685.1 Ascaphus truei | reverse complement strand
ATGTGTGTGTTTTATGGTTTTTACATCTCTATTGTCTTATTACTGATGTTAAATTGCAAATAGTGATAGATCTGCATACACCATTACGGGTCAACTAGAACTTCATATCACTAAACCTGACTTGAGTCAAAGGGCCGGATACATCAAGCTGCGGTAACCAAAAATGCCGTATTACCGCCCATAAAAAAAGTGCCTTGTTATCGTGCAATGAATCAGCGTTGCAGCGCCAAAAATAAAACACTTTTTAATGGACCCGTTAAAAGCATCAAATCCGATACAAAACAGGCATAATACCATATTTTCAAGTATAAAATGCCATACGTCAAGTTCCGATATTTATTGGAACAGGGTGAACGGCAGAAATACCGCAAATATTTTATCACCAGCTCCAGCCCTGTCTTTCCTATGTATATAATGGCCAATATACTGCCCATTATATACATAGGCAAGATAAGATAAACCAACATGGAATAGATGATAAAATAGTTATTAAAAAACATTAAAGTACATATTAACCCCTTAATATTCCACGGGCCAACTAGTCATCGGTTTTTCCATAACTAGCTGACCACAAAGCGGATAATATAAACATTACACTACCTACCCCCCTTTGCCACCTTAGTGACTATTATAGCATGGTTAGTTCTTGGTTTGTCCCGCAGGCATAAACAAAACACTACGGCTCAGATACATCAAATTCTGTTAAAGTGGAGCTAATATCGCACCCGGGGAAATAATAAACTAACGGGTGTTGTTACTGCAATTTTAGGCTGGCAAGCACTTTAGTAAAGTGACGAGCTCACAAGACAGTGTGCTCAAAAGAAAAAATTCACTTAAATGCACACCAATCAAATATAACTTTTATTAACATTACTTGAAACATATATTACCGATTTGTGAGTGTAACAGCAATTAAAATAAGTATGTGAGATGAACTACCTGTATCCCTTACTAAATAAATAAACACTCAGACACAGTAAACTACTTGTCAGGTGGTAGGGGATATTAGGCAGATGCAGCACTGTTGGAAATAACTAACGGAGACCAGAAAAATTACTCTAAAATGCACCAATAAATATCATTCATCAAGAAACCACATTAGGATGATTCATTAGTAGATCTAGTAGGGTGCATTTAAAAATAACCAATAGATAGATGTATCCTCTATACCCATCCAGGGAGAGGTATAGACTAGGAGCAAGGCACTGCCTTAAAGATACTGATGTATAGTGTTATAAGCTATATGTGTGGGGTGACCATAACTGGCAGCCGCCCCACAACACTAGTTATGAAGTTATCTATCTATATATTTCTCAAACCGTTGTATGCGTGTCTGTTTGTCCTGTGTCTGCCTGTGTCTAGGGGCAATTGCATTGGACCTGTGGCCTGCCCGTCACTCTGCCTCTGGCCAATGAGATGGCTACCTTGGCCGGCCCGCCCGCCCCCGCACACCTCTGCCAACACACCGACACCACTGCCTCAGGCCAACACCCACACCACTGCCTCAGGCCAATGAGATGGCTCCCTTGGTCCGCACGCCCACCCCCGCACACCTCATTGGCCTGCGGCCAACACAATGACACCACTGCCACACTCTCCCAGCCCTCACTGAGCTTTGGGAACGCTTCACAGCACCTAACCCTCACTGCTCTGGGAGATTTGGGAACGCTCAACAGCACCTAACCCTCACTGCTCTGGGACGACGCTTCACAGCTCTCAACCCACAAAACCCTCAATGCCTGCTACCACCAAAATAACTGCGGAATCAGGTACAGCCTCTTATCTATATAAATATTATTTTCACCACTTAAACACTCCCCACCCTCACACAACAGCGCACGATCACCTCCACACACCGCACGCTCACGGAACGCACACCGACGCCCACCGCCTCTTAAAAACCCTCCACCCACCCCTCGCCCCCCCCCCCCCCCAACAATGCAGACCACAACCGCACGCCACACCTCTCCCGGTACCGCAGACCCTCTACGACACGCACACACTCCTTCCTACCCTGCCAACACCCCTCAACTTCAGCTCAACACAACATCGCCACCGGACAACGCCCGCATGGATATCCTACACTATCACGCAACACAGTACCCCCCCTCCCTATCACGCAACACACTCCCCCCTCCGGAGGACGCCATCCACCCACACAGAGCCCGAACCCACTCCCGCCCCCCCCCCCCCGGAGCCCACAACACCCTCTGCTACTCACTTTCACATCGCCACCGGACAACGCACGGATCTCCAACACTACATCACAACCACTCCCGTGGAGCACAACCCCTCCCGTACGCCGCAAGCAATCCTGTCTCCCGGAGTACCCCTCCCCCCCCCCCCTCCAAAACATTCCCGTAGCCCCCCCCCCTCCAAAACACTCCCGTAGCCCCCCCCCCTCCAAAACACTCCTGTTGCCCCCCCCCTCCAAAACACTCCCGTAGCCACCCCCCCCCTACAAAATACTCCCGTAGCCCCCCCCCCCTACAAAACACTCACGTAGCCCCAACCCCCACGTAGCCCCAACCCCCCCCCCCCCAAACGCCTCAACACACACCCTCACGGACGCCAAAACACCCCAAAACACCCCAACACACCCTCGCCACGGGAAAAACACCCCGCCCCTTATTCACGGTTCACATCCCGGGCAACGCCGGGTCTCTCAGCTAGTTAGTAAATAACACAGCACCAAGTATACCCTAAATTCAGCTGGATGTGAGGTCACAGTCAGAGAACCTTATATATCTATATAAAGTTGATCACCCATAGAGCCCACTATAAGGTAATGCTAAGTAATAAACTCCAAGATATGTTGTAATATAATAATAATGGTTAAAGAAATAGTCTGGTCAGCTGCACTAGCGCCTAACTAAACTAAAACAGCTCCATGTTGGAGACTGGTGACATCACTACGGAGTTTATTACTTGGCACTATATTAACACATCAGTATCTTTAAGGCATTTCAGATTCATGTTTCTGGTCTTTGTTGGTTATTTCCAACAGTGCTGCATCTGCCTAATATCCCCTACCCACCTGACAAGTAGTTTACTGTGTTTATTTATTTAGTAAGGGACACAGGTAGTTCGTCTCACATACTTATTTTAATTGCTGTTACACTCTCAATCGGTAATATGTTTTAAGTAATGTTAATAAAAGTTATATTTTATATTTGATTGGTGTGCATTTAAGTTAATTATTTCATTTGAGCACACTGTCTTGTGAGCTCGTCACTTTACTGATTCACTTTCAGTTCACAGTTTGCACCCATCCAATAATTATCGCCAACTTTTTCTAGTTAATTAGTATGGTTTATAGTTGATCACTCCCTATCCCAGCCCCTTTTTTTGTTTGGAAAGCACCTTAGTAGCACCACATTCTAGAAGATAGACAGTGACATATATATATACAGGCATACCCCGGTTTAAGGACACTCACGAGTAAATACATCTCGCTCAATAGGCAAACGGCAGCTCACGCAAGTGCTGTGCGCAAGCGGGGAGACTATAGAGCCTATAGAGCCTGTTACACATGCGTTATTTACATCAGTTATGCACGTTTATGACGATTGCAGTACAGTACATGCATCGAAAAGTAAAGCACTCCCTTTTTCCACACTTTATGTACATTTTCGCTTTACATACGTGTGTGTTTTCTCCAATGTTAATATATAAAATCGAAAGGTTAGTGCTAGCTGCGGTGAATCTGATTGGTCCTCAGCCTCTGGCCAATCAGATTTGTGGCTCTGACGTCACCCAACTGCCACTCTCTTCCCCCTCGGCGCCACACACACACTCTGTCCTTTCCCCCTCATCACACTAACCCTCACGTGCGCCGCCCTGCACCGGCTCACGGACAAAGGGGAAGCGCGGCGCGGCCCTCCTGCCCCAGCCGCCAACGCTCACTTCCCTCCCCGGCGCTCACTTCCCTCCCTCCCCGGGCGGGGGGACAGGCAGTGGGCAGGCAGCCTTCCTCCTGCAGCTGCCTCGCGGTGCCGAGTGGTGGTAAGATGGCGGGCCCGGAAGAACCCCCTTCCTCCTGCAGCTACCTCGCGGCGCCGAGTGGCTAAGATGGCGGCGCCCGGAAGGTATTCAGTCGGGCGGAGGGAGTCGGGGCGGAGGGAGTCGGGGCGGAGGGAGTCGGGGCGGAGGGAGTCGGGGCGGAGGGAGTCGGGGCGGAGGGAGTCGGGGCGGAGGGAGTCGGGGCGAGAGGGGGGGGGGCGGAGGGAGTCGGGGAGAGAGGGGGGGGGACGGAGGGAGTCGGGGAGAGAGAGGGGGGGGACGGAGGGAGTCGGGGAGAGAGAGGGGGGGGACGGAGGGAGTCGGGGAGAGAGAGGGGGGGGCGGAGGGAATCGGGGAGAGAGAGGGGGGGGGCGGAGGGAGTCGGGGAGAGAGAGGGGGGGGGCGGAGGGAGTCGGGGAGAGAGAGGGGGGGGGGGCGGAGGGAGTCGGGGAGAGAGAGGGGGGGGGGCGGAGGGAGTCGGGGAGAGAGGGGGGGGGGGCGGAGGGAGTCGGGGAGAGAGAGGGGGGGGGGCGGAGGGAGTCGGGGAGAGAGGGGGGGGGGGCGGAGGGAGTCGGGGAGAGAGAGGGGGGGGGGGGCGGAGGGAGTCGGGAGAGAGAGAGGGGGGGGGTGGAGGGAGTCGGGGAGAGAGAGGGGGGGGCGGAGGGAGTCGGGGAGAGAGAGGGGGGGGGCGGAGGGAGTCGGGGAGAGAGAGGGGGGGGCGGAGGGAGTCGGGAGAGAGAGAGGGGGGGGCGGAGGGAGTCGGGGAGAGAGAGGGGGGGGGCGGAGGGTCGGGGGGGGGCGGAGGGAGTCGGGGAGAGAGAGGGGGGGGCGGAGGGAGTCGGGGAGAGAGAGGGGGGGGGCGGAGGGAGTCGGGAGAGAGAGGGGGGGGGCGGAGGGAGTCGGGGAGAGAGAGGGGGGGGCGGAGGGAGTCGGGAGAGAGAGGGGGGGGGCGGAGGGAGTCGGGGAGAGAGAGGGGGGGGGGCGGAGGGAGTCGGGGAGAGAGAGGGGGGGGGCGGAGGGAGTCGGGGAGAGAGAGGGGGGGGGCGGAGGGAGTCGGGGAGAGAGGGGGGGGGGCGGAGGGAGTCGGGAGAGAGAGGGGGGGAAGCCTGAACAGCTGTGAAGAGGGGGGGAAGGGAGTGGAGAGGGAGGATGCGGGGAGCCAGAACATTACATCACGGGCAACGCCGGGTATATCTGCTCGTAAAGAATATCACTTGTGAGCACATAAGGTTTTCTGTCGCATTTTTCACCCACCATAACTTAAAATGTATGGTAAACCTACCCAGCCTAGAAATATTTCAAAGCAAGTATAGACCAACCTCACACTGATACCCATCAAGATTGAAACATGTCTGTGAATGGTTTGTACTTGCTTTGCTAGTCCCATGCTGTGCTTAAAAGCTGTGTGAACGGCAATGCATCAAGCTTAAATGGGCTCCATGTGAATGGATATTCTTTGCAAAAGGTGACACATTGTGTGCTCATTTGCATGTCATTATCCAGAATCCCTTGCTGCAGTGGGAGCACTGTATGCGAGGTGATAATGGTTGAAAGGCAGGGTTGCAAACCTGTCTGAGACATGTGAGTGTGCTCAAAAGTGATATTCTTTATTAGCTCTGTCTGTGTGTCTCTGTCTGTCTGTCTGTCTGTCGAAAGCACACAAACAATATGTGAAAATCCAAAATGGATTTTATTAGCAACAAAACAATATTAAAATATACCTAAACACATACAAAATGAACGCTGCTGATCCAAGAGATACACAATATACATGTAAAGACCCAAAAATATGTACCTTCCAGCAGCCCGCAGCAGCTCCCTCCTGGAGACTGGACCCGTGGAGGGAGAGGGGTGGAGTAGTGGGTCCCTCCGCTCAAACCACGCCCCCCTCCCGCTCCTGCTCCCTACAGACCGCATATCGCTGTCTGTGCCTGTCAGAGCGCCGCCTGTCTGCAGTGCGGGCGCGCTGACTGAGGGTGCGGGGTCCTAGCCTAATGCTGCACATGTTGTGCTAAACCCTTCACTTTTACAATGTACATCCACAGTTTACTTTTATCCTGAACTTTTGGTGATATCCCAACTTACCTCTTCTGCATGACCTTTTGTAAGACAGTTTGTGTAACAGTGACTTTTTTGTCTTGTCTAGTACAAAGCCAAGCACCAATAATCCCCCCCATGCCAGCACTGCAAGGTTGCTTTTGGCAGCCAGGATTACCTCCTCAACATCTGAAGTTCAAACACCCAAATGAGTATATGGAAAAGATGAGGACAGAACAATATTGCAACTTTCCAATAAATATGACAGAAAATGCATCTTTCAACCCGTCAAGGCAATTAATAAACAATGCAACAGCTTCTCATCCCAAAAGATATATATTAGCAGCTGCCACAGGAAAAGATCTTGGAGAAAGTGGGAAGAGTCTGACTTGGTTATCAGACCAGAACCTAAAGAAGAGGACACACACAGGGGAGAGACCACATGTATGTGGGGAATGTGGGAAGGGATTTAGTCATTTATCCAGCCTGAACACACACATGAGGACACACACAGGGGAGAGACCGTATGTATGTGGGGAATGTGGGAAGGGATTTAGTCATTTTTCCAGCCTGAACAGACACGAGAGGACACACACAGGGATGAGACCGCATGTATGTGGGGAATGTGGGAAGGGATTTAGTCATTTATCCAGCCTGAACACACACATGAGGACACACACAGGGGAGAGACCGTATGTATGTGGGGAATGTGGGAAGGGATTTAGTCATTTATCCAACCTGAACACACACATGAGGACACACACAGGGGAGAGACCGCATGTATGTGGGGAATGTGGGAAGGGATTTAGTCATTTTTCCAGCCTGAACAGACACGAGAGGACACACACAGGGGAGAGACCGCATGTATGTGGGGAATGTGGGAAGGGATTTAGTCGGTTATCCAGCCTGAACACACACGAGAGGACACACACAGGGGAGAGACCGCATGTGTGTGGGGAATGTGGGAAGGGATTTAGTCGTTTATCCAGCCTGAACAGACACCAGATGACACACACTGGGGAGAGACCGCATGTATGTGGGGAATGTGGGAATGGATTTACTCGGTTATCTAAACTGAACATACACATGAGGTCACACACAGGGGAGAGACCGTATGTATGTGGGGAATGTGGGAAGGGATTTAGTGACTTATCCAGCCTCAACAAACACCAGATGACACACACTGGGGAGAGACCGCATGTATGTGGGGAATGTGGGAAGGGATTTAGTGACTTATCCAACCTGAACAGACACCAGATGACACACACTGGGGAGAGACCGCATGTATGTGGGGAATGTGGGAAGGGATTTAGTCAGTTATCCAGCCTTAACATACACGAGAGGACACACACAGGGGAGAGACCGCATGTATGTGGGGAATGTGGGAAGGGATTTATTGACTTACCCAGCCTTAACACGCACAAGAGGAGACACACCGGGGAGAGACCGCATGTATGTGGGGAATGTGGGAAGGGATTTAGTGACCCATCCAGCCTGAACAGACACAGGAGGACACACACAGGGAGAGACCGCATGTATGTGGGAAATGTAAGAAGGGATTTAGTGACGCATCCAGCCTGACCAGACACAAGAGGACACACACAGGGGAGAGACCACATGTATGTGGGGAATGTGGGAAGGGATTTAGTCGGTTTTCCCACCTGAACATACACAAGAGGACACACTGGAAGAGACCGCATGTATGTGGGAAGGGATTTAGGGCCTCATGCAGTAAGCGCCGAAAAGCCGTTTTTCGCCATTTTTTCTCAAAAAGGCCTCTTCGCTTTAATAATCGCCAAAAAGCCCAAAAAATTTTTTGCCGAATTTTTTTTTATCGGCAGCCGTGTGCCGATAAGCCACTTTTCGCCACTCATTGACACTTTTTGAAACCGGCTCAATTCTAGTAGACCCGATCAGCTTTTCGCAGCTGATCGACACTCTAGAATTGAGATTTTCACGCCAATCCTGCCCGCCAACTAAAGTTGGCAAGTTGCAGCGGAGAAGTATCGGCAAGGGCGGAGAGACGGCACTTAGAAAAAAATCAGGCCTTTTTCCTGTATGGGAGTGATGCCGGGGTTCTCCGGAGCTGATACCCATTAATACCAGCACAGGAGACCCCCGGCATGCATCCGATGCAGGAAAAATGTTTTTACAACACACTTCATTACTTTAGCGGCTAACCGCTAAGGTAATGAGTGGTTAACCACCCGTGCCAGGCTTATTGTGGGTAGCGGGGTGGTTGAAGGGGGTATTTGGCCCTTGGTGGGTGTTTAGGCCATGCTGGGGGGTTGCGGGTGGACTTAGCCCCTTCATTACCTTAGCGGTTAATACTGCTATGGTAATGAAGGTGTTAACCCCTCCCGCTACCCACCCGCATTGCCTAAACACCCACCGTTGAGGCTAAAACCCCCGCTACACACTACAACCCCACAATAAATAATTAAATATATGTATTATATAATATATATATTACACCACTAACATACAGTACATATAATTACATATACATAATTTTGGGATGCACAGCAATGATACTATAGGCCGGCGGTGGCCCTCGGGTGTTCCCTGCAGGTGCCCGGGGTCCCGCTTGCCTGCAGTACCAATTCTGTGCCTTCAAAATATAATTAAAAAACACATCAATATTTTTACATAAATACACCCCCCACCCCCACGCTCCCTAACACATACAGTATAGTTAATGGGTAAAATTACATCCATAATTGGATAATAATGCATTTGCCCATTTAAAATACATTCATCACAATAAATACATATTGCACTCACCCTTGTCCGGCTGCCACGATGAAGGCCATCCTCATCTTCATCACCGTCCATGTCCCCCTCCAATGCTGCAAAACATACACAAGAATAAAAATAGCCAATGTAATATCCCCTAACCCCTTAATCACCGTAGCAGTTATTAACCGCTATAGTAAATAAGGGGTTAACCCACCCACCACTCACCGGGAGGCCTAAACACCCTCCCCCACTACCCACTAGCGGGGGTGGGGGAAGGGGGTATTGTCCCAAGCCAGGTTGGTTAAGCCTCCCGAGTGGGTAGTGGGTGAGGGTGGTTAGGCCTCACGGGTGGGGTGGGGGTGTAGTGGGAGAGGTTGTTTAGGCCTCCGGTGAGGGTGGGTTAACCCCTTAATGACAATAGCGGTTAATGACCGCTAAGGTGATTAAGGGGTTAGGGGATATTACATTGGCTCTTTTTATTCTTGTGTATTTTTTGCAGCACCGGAGGGGGCATGGACGGTGATGAAGATGAGGAGGATGGCCTTCATCGTGGCAGCCGGACAAGGGTGAGTGCAATATGTATTTATTTTATTCTGCTTTATGTATTTTAATTGGGCAAATGCACTATTATCCATTTGTGGATAATAGTAATTTTGCAAATTACTATACTGTATGTGTTAGGGGGTGTGGGGGGGGTGTATTTATTTATAAGTATTGATGTGTTTTTTTAATTGTTTTGGGGGGGTTACAGAATTTGATACTGCGGGGACACCCGGCCACCTGCGGTGAACACCCGCGGGCAACCGCCGGCCTGTAGTATCATTGCTGTGCATCCCCAAAATTATGTACATGTACTGTATGTTAGGGGTTAGAAGGGTTGTTGGTGGCACACGGGGTGTATGTTGTTTATTGGGGGCAATTGTCCCCAATAAACATGCTATTGTGCCTTAACCCCTTCATTGCCTTGGCGGATAGCCGCTATGATAATGAAGCAGCATGAATGTATTTTTATTAATAGTGTGCAGGAGCAGGGGGTCTCCTGAGCTGAACCCCTTTGATTTCTTGTTCAGGGACCCCCTGCTTTCCGAGTTTCGAGTTCCATGCCCCGATAGCTGCTACGGTAAGAAATTATTCTTTATTGATATGTGTTTTATTCCTAGTGTACATGTGCAGGGGGTCTGTATCTCGGGAAGCAGGGGGTCCCTGGACCTGAAACCAACAC